>NW_026000082.1:6034198-6139097 GCF_001458135.2 Marmota marmota marmota | reverse complement strand
AGAGAGAGAGAGAGAGAGAGAGAGAGAGAGAGAGAGAGAGAGAGAGAATGTGTGTGCATGCATGGGAATTCTGGCTGTGCTGATTGGTTCAGAGACATATACACATACACTTATTTGTTTATTTTTCTCTCGTTTTTATTACTGTGATCATTTTTTTTTCTAATATTGTCTTGTGAAGGCTTGGGGGTTTTGGTTTGTATATTTTGGCTTGGTTTTATACTATTTTCATTTGTTAATTTCTCTTTTTTCTCTTTTTCTCTTATATTGACCTACTAATGACCAAATACTATTGTTCTCTCTTCCTCTCTCTCAATACCTTGCTTCTTCTGTTTTTATCCCCTTCTATATAAGCATCACCTGCTCCATCTCTTCTACATTCTTTTTGTTCAGTTTTTGAAATTGTAAATTCTTTTCTAACTTCCTAACACATTTATCTTACCCATAATTAGGTGGATTTCTACCATCTTTCAGAACACATTAGCTCCTGTCCCCACCATTAATGCTAATAAAATCATTACTGCTGTGGCTGATGGAGTTGACACCAGCTGCTTACTTTAAAGCCAGATCTAGTTCACAGTTATTGTTTTTGCTGTTCCCAATTGCTGAACCCACCATTCATCTTTATTGGTGGCTATTAATGTTGAAGATATCATAGTAGGAAGGGGTTATGTACTTTAACACTGTTTACCATTTGCTGTTTGCAATGGGTGTTACTATTGTTTATTTCATCCCATTCTGTGAGCTGCAGGCAATGTACAGGGACACTAAAAGACCATCAGTTAGAGACTCTGCTGCTGAACTAAACATTCTCTGACATGACTCCAACTCAAAGAAGTGAATAAACAAAAGCCTCAAATGAACAAGGACCCAAGGAAGAAAAATCAGAGAGGGAACTCAGGTGGCACTCCTTGGCATCTACACATACATCAAGAACAGAGAGAAGTCCCAAAACACATAATATAATTACACACAAAAGGACATGCACAAAAAAGAGGCAGGGGAATCCATCTCAACTGATATGCAAGTTCAAAACCTTTACAGGTTTTGAAAGTTGGCAAATAAATCCCCCTACCCCAATCCAAAATTCCTCCAGAAAGAATCCCACTGATAGTGAGGTGGATGAAAACCCAGAAAAAGATTATAAAAAAATGATTATTAAAATGTTCAGTGGACTAAAAGTAGGCCTAAGGAAGGAATTAAAAGAGCAATCACAGGAAATGAAATACCACTTAATAAAGAAGTAAAAGCAGTGAAAAGAAACTAATCAGAACTCCAAGAAATGACAAATACATCAATCAAATTAAAAGCTCAATTGAAGGCATCACTATCAGATTAGAATCTGTAGAAAATAGAACCTCAGTCCTTGAAGACAGAACTGCTGGCATTGAAGACAGGCTACATGATCTTAAATATACAGACGGCAATGAAGAGGAAAAAAATATAGTGTATGACATGGTTTACAAGAACTCTGAGACAGAGTGAACTATGTTAGTTATTATATAGTTAATAGTTCATTGGTAGCAGGAGTCACAGATTATTCATCTCTATAGCTCCAGGGCATAGCACGCAGAAGAGAAGATGGTAGTCTCAGCAGATGTTTGAGAAGTAATACCTGTCTCCATAAAAGAGCTTTTAGGCTAGACATTTGCAAAAACCTCCATCTCTAGTTAGCTACATTTCTCTAAACCAAACCCTGTGAGAACTAATCATGTGGCAGAATTTTTCACATCTATTTTCTTGTTTAGTGCTCCAGATTTTCTAGTAGCATAAGATCAGTATTTTACATTCTATTCAATGGGTGATAAAACTGAAACTATGAGAGCTAGAATGGAATCACAGAATGGACATTTACTCAATCCTGAGTTAGAAAGCAATATGAGTAAATTATTTAACATGTCTGAACCTCTAATCAGGAGAGAATTAATAGCGAATACCTTAACTTTCTTAAAGGAGTATTGCAAGGACAAAAAAAATAGTTTAAAGGTGTTATTTTTCATATACTAATGAGGAAATTCAAGTTCAAAATATTAAAAGACCTGCTTACTTCCCTACAAATCAAATAGTACACACAGTAAATTCAGTTTCTGAATCAACTTCCTAGTTTAAACTACAGGTTGCCATGGATCTTGGGCAAAAGTGGAGACAGGATTTCAGGTGTCCTCATTCTAGTCCACTGTGTTCCTACAACACAGTTCCAAAGGTGACAGGTAGGAGTGGAACATCAGGAGCATGATGTAAAGAGATTGGGTGCCTTGACACCTGTCAAAGACCCCACAACAAATGAGAGTGTTAGTTTGCCAAGGTGAAAACAAAGTTTTCCCTGTTAATAAGAAGCTACTGGTGTTTACTAATCCTTTCAGGTCTTTCATTTCTGTTAATGATTAGTTTGTAAGTTAATGATGGGTAAGTGGGCAGATGATGCAGATATATCTGATTTCAAAGCAAAGAAAAAGAATTTAAGTGTAGATTGTTAAGAGTAATGAACCAGTCAGAAATGTGAGCAACAGCAAAACCAAAATTCACTCACTGACCACAAGGCTTGGGTTAGGAGAACAATGTAGAATTCTACATAAGAGACATGGGTCAACTTTGTGCCCATGGCCAGATTCCTGCTCTTCTAAGCAATTTCCCTTCCCAGAACTTATGGGCAGTTGGGTCTAGGTTAAAGGAAGATGCTCTTGGTGCTGGAGTTATGGCTCAGTGGTAGAGTGCTCACCTAGCATACGTGAGGCACTGGTTTCGATCCTCCATACCACATAAATGTAAAATAAAGATATTGTGTCCACCTAAAACTTAGAAATAAATATTTAAAAAGGAAGATGTTTTCATTTTTTAATTATATTTCTAGTTAGTAAATGACTGTATATTTTTATGGGGTATAGTGTGATGTTTTGATATATATGTGTGGGATGTCAAATTAATTAGCATATCCATCACTTCACATAATTAATTTTTTGTGATGAGAACATTTAAATCTTCCCTCAACAGTTTTCAAATGTACATTATTAAATATCATCACCATGTAACAGATTTCCAAAATTTACTCCTTCTTTAAAACTGAACCTTTATAACCCTTTGACAAACATTTCCTCATTCCCTCAAGCCCCAACCCCTGGTAGCTACCATTCTACTCTCAGCTTCTATGAATTCATTTTTTTTTTTAGATTTTTACATAAAAGTAAAATCATGATATATTTTTATTTCTATTCCAAGCTTATTTTGCTGAGCATAATGTCCTCTAAGTTTATCCATGCTGTTGTAAATAACAGTATTTCCTTCTTTTATAAGATTGAATATATTCTATTTGTGTATATACAGATATATTTATAGATACCTATAGATAGGTATATCTATAGTTATATGTGTAGAATATATATGCATATGTATATATGTTTGTGTGTGTGTATATATATATGCACACACACACATATATGGACTTAAATACATACATATCATCTATTAATGGACATTGAGGGTAACTCCATATCTTGGCTTTTATGTGAATGAGGCTACAGTGATCATGGGAGCGTAGCTATCTCTTCAAGATACTGATATCTCCTTTCAAAACATACCTGGTAATGGGACTGCTGGATCAAAATCAACAGCTGCATTATTAATTCTTTGAGGAACCTCCATAACATATGCAATAATATTCATTCCTACCTACAGTTTACAAAGGTTGCCTTTCCACCCTCACCAACACTTGTATTCTCATCTTATGGTAATAGCCATTCTAACAGGTGTGAAATGATGCCTCATTGTGCTTTTAATTTTTAGTTTCCTAGTGATTAGTAAAGTTGAGTTTCTTTTTTTTCATGTAACCATTAGCCATTTGTATGTCTGTTTTCTTTAGAAATGTCTATTTAGGTCATTTGTGTGCTTTTAAATCTTTAATTGGGTTATTTGTTTTCTTGGAACTGAGAATCCAACTCACTCATATATTTTGGAAATGAACTTCTTATCAGATGTATGATCTGAAAATATTTTAGCCCAATTCGTTAGTTGTGTCTCCATTTGTTATTGTTTCATTTGCTGTATGTAAGGTTTTTAGTTCGATAAAATCCCATTTGTCTAGTTTTCTTCTGTTGCCTATTCGTTTGGGTTTACATCTTCTAAAATGTCAGTGCACAGACCAATGTCATGGAAAGTTTTTCCCAGGTTTTCTTCTAGTAGTTTTACAGTTTTAGGTTTTACATTCAAGTCTTTAAACCATTTTGAGTTTATTATTGTGTATAGTATATAAAAAGGGTCCAATTCCATTCTTCAATATGTACACATTCAGCTTTCTCAGCACCATTCACTGAAAAAACTCTTTTTTTCCCCATTGTGTTTCCTTAGAGCATTTGTTCAACATCAGTTGACTATAAATACATGGGTACATGGGTTTATTTCTGGGTTCTTTATTCTGTTCCCTTGGTGTATGTGTCTGAGAGGGGTTTTTTGTTGTTGTTTTTGACAAAACCTTGCTGTTTTTGCTATAGGTTTGTAATTCCATTTGTTTGGTTTGGTACCAGGGATGAAACCCAGGAGTGCTTAACCATGAGCCATATTCCCAGCCCTTTTTATTTTTTATTTTGAAACGGGGTCTCTCTGCATTGCTTAGGGCTTCACTTAGTTGTTGCACTGGCTTTGACTTGTGATGCTCCTGCCTCAGCCTCCTGAGCTGCTGTGATTACAGTCATGTACCACTGCACCTGACTGTAATATATTTTCAAATCAGGTAGTTTGATGCCTCCAGCTTTGTTGTTTGAGCTCAAGACTTTTTATGACTATTCAAGAATTTTTGCAGTTCCATAGAATTGTTTTTTCTATTTCTGTAGAGGATGATTTTGGTATTTTGATAGGGACTGCATCAAATCAGTAAAATGCTTTGGGTAGTATGAACATTTTAACAGTATTAACTCTTCTAATCCATGAACATAGGCTATGTTTCCAATTTTTGCATCCTCTTCAATTTATTTAATAAATATTATGTAATTTTTAATACATAGACCTTTTAACTCCTTGGTTAAATTTATTCCTAAGTACTTTTGTGTGTGTGCTAGTAATTGGGATTTTTTAAAATTTCTTTTTAGTCAGTACATTGTTAATGATACTGATTTCTGTATGCTGATTTTGTGTCTTGCAACTTTACTGAATTCATTTCATAGTTCCAACAGTTTTTGGTGAAATCCTTAGGGTTTTCTTTATATAAGATCATGTTGCCATCAAGCAGATAACTTTATTCTTTCCTACTTGGATGCCTTTTATTATTTTCTTGACTAATTGCTCTGGCTAGGAAGAAAGATGAGCTCCAAGCACAAAATGTTGAACGTCCCTGTGGTTACAAAGTTCAGTCTTGGGATGTTTTATCAAGGAATGCTTTGAGAAGGAACTGGGGTTCAAGAACTCCTGTGTGCCCTCCATAAATGTCCCAGGCTCATGCAGTCACACAGCTAGGCTTCTGAAAAGCTAAAGTAACTTGAGCAAAAGCCCAGAGGTTGGATTTACCATAGAGTGTTAGGTCCCATTAGACTCAAGTGTGTGGTTTGGGAGATATGCCTAGAAATGTAGTTTTTGGTAAAATTTCAAGAGGACTTTGAATGCTTTGTGGGCATTTGTGAATGTTCAGTAAACTATGAGGAATTAATTAAGATTCTTGACAAATGAAATAGAATGTTTTGAAACATACTTCAGAAAAATTAATCTTGCTACAGTGTATAGCAAGGATTAGAGTGAAAGATGCAAAAAAAAATTGGTCAAGCAATTAAGAAATGATTATGGTATTTCATTAAAAAAAAAAAAAGAAAAGAAATGAGGCTTCCCAGGGATTCATTTACTCTATTCTCAATTCTCAAATTGTATTATGGCAATTTGGATTTGTCAGACACAGGCTTCCAATAAAATAAATAGGTGGCTTTCTCATTCTCAGGAAATCTCATAGTAGAAGGAAAAGACAAATAATTTTTGGATAACAGTATTTCTGGGGAGAGAAAGCAGGCCTCTAAAATTTCTATAGTAGAGTTTGCTGGATGACATCAGATAAGCATTCCTTCATTGTAAAAGAACCTCATATTATTTGAAATAGGAATAAATGCAGCTAAAAGGCTGCATTTTCTTCCCTTCTTGAACCTGAGCTTGGTAAAGTTTAAAAGATTTGGGCAATGAGACGGTAGAGATAGGAAAGTTGATAAAGGAAACTGGGCCCTCTTGTCCTTTCCTGCTTCTTGCTTTGGTGGTCCTGGAATGCTGATGTGATGTTGTTCTGGCAGCTCTCTTGGACAATGAGTTGACTTTGAGAATGAGAGCCCTATGCTAATGATAGAGAAGCAAATAACAGCCCTGAACAATTTTTGCTTGAGAGACCACCTCCTCTCTTGTTTAAATCATTATTGCTTGGTGTTTCTCATTATACCCAGCTGAACATGATCCTAACTAATGGAGCCACTTTGCAAAAATAAATCTTGGGATTTAGATTTCTCTCTTCTAAAGTATTCCCTGGAGATGGACAATCCATGATATAATATAATATACCATCCTAGATATATTATCAAGCATAAACTCTCACTTCCAGCTATGAAATCTACTCTGTATAGGCTCCATCTGAATGGGATTATTTTCTCTTTTTTTAACTTTTTAAATTTATATATGACAGCAGAATGCATTACAATTCTTATTACACATATAAAGCATAATTTTTCATATCTCTGATTGTATACAAAGTATATTCACACCAATCTGTGTCTTCATACATGTACTTTGGATAATAATGATCCTCATTTATAATCCCTTCCCCTCCAACCCCTATATCCTATCTGAATGAGATTATTTTCAATTCTCTTTCCTAAAATTTTCTATGACATCCCCCTTCCTCATCCCTACCACCATTGCCTTAGTTCATGTCCTCACCTTTTCTGTTCTTAACCTTTACCATAGCTTCCAACTCATTTCCCTGTCTCCATTTTATCCACCTCTGGCCACACCTGAAAGGGGCAGGGAGGGGGGGGCCCATCTTCATCACTGCCAACAGCATGCCATGTCCAAACTCAAATCTAATCACATCATTTCCTTGCTTAAGACCCTTATAAGGTACCATATTACCTGGCAGAGAATTTCTCTTCTCCCACCTTATCTTAATAGGAATGAATGCAGCTAAAAGACTGCATTTTCTTCCCTTCTTGAACCTGAGTTATCTGTCCATAACCTATTTCCCACTGTCCATATTCTATCTGTACCTCTTCTTGAACTCTGGAGTGTGCCACACTCCTCATGCCTCCTCCTTGTCTTTCCACTGGAATGCTCTTCCACCTCTCACACACCTGGCTTGCTACTTCCATATTTCAAAACTTGTCGGTTATCAGGGGTGCAGTTCTCAAATGTTTTAGTCTCAGAACTAGAGTCCACTGGAATATTATGATAGACAATAAAACCATCTACTTACATCATTTGCATCTCTTAATATTTACCATTTAGAAATTTAAAATGAGAAGAATTTTGAAAATTTACTTATTAAATCACTTGAAAAAACATAATGCTTATATACATATTTTATGAAAAAATTTTTTAAATATAAGAAAAGTGGCACTGTTTTACATTTTTCCAGATTTCTTTAATAGAGGACAGATTTTTCTAGTTTAATAGGGGACAAATTTTTACATATCTACCTATATTCAATCATTTTAATATGTTGGGTTTTTTGAGTATTTAAAAAAGAAGTTGAAGGATTATGTGGATGTTATTCTTTGAATGTGCAGCTGCAATACAGAATCTGAATCCATAATGATGAAGTTCTCATACTCTTATATTAAAACTCATTGGTCAACCTTGAATAAATCACTTGTGCATGTATGATCTCTGTGACCTCAAGTATGGATCATTTGAAAATAAAGGTTTTACTAAACCATAGACTTTTCAAATGTTGAGACAATAACTATGGAATATCAAAAAGTTACATTGATTGATATTAACACAAATATCTTCAGTAAAAACTTTAACTATTAAGAAACAATCAAGTTTAGAGTGATAGGTTCAAGATTTTGAAAATTCTGATTCTTACTTGAAAGCTCAAATTTTATTATTGACAACAAAATAGCTATTTTCCATGAAGTAACTATCTAAAGCCCAAGTCTAAACAGCCACAATTTTTTATAAGTTTTTTTTTCCAAATAATAGTGGTATTTCATGGAAAAAGCAACTAATCCAGCTTGTAACTTGAACACCTGCACGAGTGCTTTTTTTGAGGTGTGTCTGTACTTTAGTATGAACGAAATAACTTCCTGGTGTAACTATTCTAGTACACAGATTAAAATGGTGTTACACTTGGATTATATCTAATAAATGCAAATTTTTCACTGTTAATCCAGGACATCCTTAAAGAAAACAGGTTCTTTTTGTTGTGAATTCAAAGTCCTAAAGCTAATAATGACTTCTTACAGTTTGGTGCAACTACTTTGAATTATGTTAACATGCTACCAGTTCTACCTATCACTGCTTATGGCAAATGACATAGTAAAGAAAGCAAATAATATATGAGGGTTATTAAGAAAAGAGTTCGATCTCATGAGCTCCCTAAATTAACCTTGAGATCCATAGGAGCTCATGAAGCACAAATCTATGGGAGAATCTATCCTGCTTTCCTTCTTTGAGGAATTGTCACTTTTCAACTACTTTGAAAAAGCTCCTATGATAGTTGCTGATTTCTAATTAACCTGCCCCAAGACGGCCTATGATATTATGGGAGTAACCAATGAATATCCTCCCCAGAAAAAAAAATTGGCCTCAGAATATTGAAATGTGGACATTTCACTGAAGCAGCCTTTTTCCAGTGTTTGAAGTCCTCTGATATAAAAGTTAGAAAGTAAAAATATTTGCTATCAAAGTGATCAAAAGATAGAGATGGCCAGTCTACAGTAAGAATGAAGCAGAGATGAGAGGTGGAGAGAAAGCTAATGTTAAAATTCAAATATATGTATACAATTGTTCCTTTTGTTTTGCCATGTTGCCATCCTTAAGTACTGTCAAACACCCAGAGTCTCTACCATAAAAGCCCCTCTGAAATAAAATATTTTATGTACTTCTTCTGTCACTTCAAATTAAAAGCACCTAGGGTGGGGTTGAGGAGGGACTTCTGTTCAGGAACTAGGCATCTGCAAAATTTCCATGATTCCACCCTTTAAGCAGAATTGATAACTCCAAGCTTTGCACCAATTTTGACCGTAGGCCTAATCTCTGCAATAGCATCCCTCTCTCCATAATCTCCCTGTACTGTAATGACTTCTCACTTGGATATTCCCCCAATACATTGCAGCTTCAGGAAAGCACTGTAAATATAGGACTTTTTATTTTAACTCAAATCTTAGCAAATCTGACATATGAATGAGTGAGCAGGAGAAAGAGCAAGAGAAACAGAAGAAATAAAAAGTATAGATTGGTGTAGTCGTAAAATTTTGTCCTGTCCCTTTCTGGCTGTCATTGCATCTTTCTGAATAAATCTGCCAACCCACTTTCAAGGTACCTGAGCCCCAAGGCTGAAGTCCTGAAATGCCTTCACTAAATTTTCCTTTTCTATGAAACTTCCTTGCTGACTCAATTAGAAACACTGATGTTATGGAAATTATGTTTTTGAGGAAAGTTCCTCTAAGAAGCATAATAATTATAAAGCTGATAAGACATTGCATTTTTTTAAATTGGAGTCATCTGAACAAACCCCACCTACATTCCCCCCATTCAACTACTTAATTATTCAGGAAACCTGAATATTAAGTCACCTCAATCATTAATTAAGTAAGAATCACCAAAATGTAAATTTTATACATCTTTGACAAGACTTTTAGTCTATTTTCCACATCTTTACAATAGGGACAATATCATCCTTCAGGGATTACAAAGATTAAAGGAGGCAGTGTCTCTTGAGCAATGTGCTAACAGTGCCCAGCATGCAGCAAACTACATCTATTATTCTACAAGCTTTTACTTCTAGAAACATTATATGCCTCAGGCTTTCTCTCAGGAAGTTCAGATTGAAATAACATTGGTAGATGGGCTAACCCAGGTGGACAGAAATCAGAGAACTGGCCTCAACTTACATAACTTAGTAGCATTGCTGCCAGAAGGCCCATAACAGTCCACCTAACTCCAAACCCTGCTCTTTCCCATGACACTTATAGTTTCTCCACTCATGCAAAGAATAGAATAGAAAGAAAGAAAGAAAGAAAGAAAGAAAGAAAGAAAGAAAGAAAGAAAGAAAGAAAGAAAGAAAGATAGAAAGAAAGAAAGAAAGAAAGAAAGAAAGAAAGAAAGAAAGAAAGAAAGAAAGAAAGAAAGAAAGAAAGAAAGAAAGAAAGAAAGATTGATTTAGTTCAAATAAAAAACAAGTATCTTATTCTACTTTTTCTTGCAAGGCGAGTAAAAAGTAGACTTAGAATAGGAAGATGTGAATTTCTGTCACTGCCCTAACACTAACTTGGTGAGTTCACAAGCTAATTTAGCAAAAATGCACAGCAATTTTGTCCTGTGTACAATGGAAGAATTTTTTTCATGTTCCATAGAGAAAGAGAACAAACTCATTTTCTGAGCACCTGTGCCCAGGCACTTCCCAAACATTATCTCACTTAATTCTTAAACACTCTGCTCAGTGTGTAATCCTACTATTATTTTTTTTTTCTAATGAGGAATTTGAGGTCCAGTAATTAATTGAATTTGCCCAGAGTCACACAGTTTGTACCTGTGATTCCTATCCTCTGAGACTGCTCCAACTGCCTTAAAGGATTGCTATGAGATAAAATAAGAGATGAGAACAAAGACAACACAGTGTCCAAAACCTGGTGACATGGGCAAGGGTGATGAAATGATCCCTGCAGACCACCAGGAAACCTCCGTTTCCTATTCTCATCTTACTACTTATATGTGTGCCATCTTGACAATGTCACTACTTCCCCAGACCTCAGTTTTTCATCAATAAAATGGGGTAGATAGAATTGCAGGCATAGATGCCTGCCTTGCAGAGCTGTGACGAGACTCCAGGAAGTTCACAATTGAGAGAAAGCTTTGTGCTCAGTAAAGCCCTATACAAATGTGTGCTATTATTATTATTGCTATTACTGTTATTATTACACCGTGTTCTTTGGGCAAGACATTTATGTTAAACTGACACAGCACATAATTGGAGTGCTCAAGTTAAATAAATGAAGTCAGCTGTCTGACTCCTTTAAGATAAATGATGTTATTACAACATAATTGTATAACCCCATATAGCTTACAGCAGCAAAAGGATGTGTATTTCACATGCCCTCCTATAATTACATCCCCATTATAATTTTGCAGTTAGTTGCGATGAGCTCTGGTCATGAAAACATGCCAATTTTGTATGGGATTGAAGTCTGCCTAATTTTAGCAAATTGAGAGTCACACAAAAGAAAAGAGATAAATACTATGTTGTTATTTTTCATTAGAGAATTGCTATATTAAGAGGCTGCGATCCAGCTGTGTTTGTTTAAATAAAAGTGTGATTTGAATACCTCCTACAGCTAATGTTCCTGCCAATGAATAAAAGATACGAATGCGGCTGTCTTTGGATGGGAGTCTCTCGTTCTAGCTGACTTGGAGATTTATTGTTCCACATAAGGAAGTTGAAAGCGTGGAGAGCAGACCACACGCAGTGGCCTTTTGTGTATTGTTTCAAGCTATCTCACTAATAGATTTCTTCCACCAAGGCTCCCAGCAATTCAGCTGTGCTCAAATGCTCCACTTAACTGTGAAAAAAAATAAGAATAAAATAGTAATTATGCCTAAATGGCAAATGCTGCCCAGCTCGGTGCCACAAGGAAGAAAGTAAACAGGAACAAATATTATTCAGAGAAGGAATGCTTATTTTAGTGTCACCGTGATAATGGATGGGAGCCTCTTTATTTCTTTCAAATAGACCCCTTCTCTTTACCACGGTGCCTCTCTCTTCACTGTCTCCTTCAAGATGTGAAACATTCTGAAGTGGACTGCCCTGCAAGTTGGCTTACCCACAATGAGAGAGAGGTGGTATCAGAGGTGTCGCTATAATGCAGAGCCACTAGGGTATCCAGAGTTGTTAAGGAGACCAGCACATGGGGATGTGAACGGATTGAAATCTCTGCCCTCAGGCAGACCACAGTCTTAGGGTGGATAGAAGATATGAGTTCCCTGTTCTCCAAACCATCAAGTGTGACTTTTTAAAATGCTATTATTTCACTGCTTGCTCTTGATCACTCAATTCTTTCCACCACCACTTTGCTCTCCAAAGTAGCCCTATTTGAGTTCTTATTCTTACACCACACACACACACACACACACACACACACACATACACTCTTACCTCCGGGCCTTTCTAGGTGCAGCTCTCCCCCTTTGGCTGACTGCCCTTACCTCTGCTACAAGTGTAGTGAATGAATAAAAGTCATTTCCCAGAAATCTCCCCTGCTTCCATCATAGGCACACCAAAGATGGGACGATTATGCTTTCTCTCTCTCTGAGGCAATATCATTGTGTAACCTGTCATTGCTGATCCTCAGTTCAGGAGGCTGGACTGGACTAGAGAAACATGATCACAAGTTTCCTGTTTATATTCTGGAGCAAAGGAAGAAAATGTCTTCTCTTCTCCCCAACCCCCACTTCCCTTCCCATTTCCCAGCCATTCACTATAATTACAGCCATCATGAGCTGTCACTAATGATAGTTAAACATTTTTCAAATGTGTGGGGCTGAAATGAAAATTAACTATAGTTGTGTTGATAGGTTTGTTTACTTAACTGTCTCCATAAATAAGCCCCTGATAGTGGGAACTGATTTTTTTTTTAATCTCTATATCCTCAGGACCCCTAACCCTGACTAGAACTTTACAGATATATAGTAAATGCTGGATGTATGGAGAAAAAAATAAACAAAATTTAGGACTTATGATATTATCAAAATTAAAACAAATTGCAGTAAAGGCCCAAATGATAGGCAGTTCATTTTCAAGTGAATAAAAACTGTAGGGTTTTTACAGAGAAAGAGTGACCACTGAGAGAAGACTTAAAAGATCAAATGGTTAGGAACTGAGCATCCCAGGCAGAGAGCACAATGAATGTGACTCCTTAACAAATATCTGTGTTATCCAAAGGGTATAGTTACATTAGAAATCAACACTTTAAAAGGTTACACATTGCTCCAGTAACAACACACATCCTCTGAATTTTCAAGATGTACATACATAGTCATTTATTTCAGATGGTTTTGCTTTCTTATTTCTTTAAAAAACCCAAATCTGAACTAACTAGCTTGATGTCCATTTTATTGTTTACGGTTTCTCTCAGGTGGAATAAGTGTGACTCAGGTGCATGGTCTGTGCTTAATATACTGAATGAAGCGAATGAACTAACAAACTCAGAATTGCCACCACTGGGGACAATTGAAGTGTCATCACTTCATCGTGGTCACCACTTCATAGTAAAGAGTTCCCTGCAGGGAGGAAGAGAGCAACACCACTTATGGACTGTGCACATAATTTTATCTTGCTGAACTTTAGTTTCCTCTTCTGTAGAAATGACATTAACAACAGTTGCATCCCAAGGCTCTCCCTAGAATCAAAGGAGACAAATTTAGATTATACCATATGAAATTGCTATTTTATAGATGAAATATCAGCAATTTCATATGGTTCAACTTCATAGAGCAGTGACTAGAGTATAGATAATGCTCAAATTACACTAAATTAATTTTATTGTGTGTACATGATGAATATTAGTTTAAATATTTGCTGCATCATTTAGTAGCAGTTAAAGAGCAAGCCATTTATTGTTCTGACCACAGTTTCTTCATCTGTAAAATGGAGTTGATAATACTTGCCTTATAGCTATGATATGAGGATAAAAATATTCAAATTATCTGATGCAAAGAAGGTACCCCACAGACAGAAGCCTGTATGATTGCAAAAATAAAAAATTAAAAAAAAAATAAATAAATAAATAGATAAATAAAACAATCAAGCAAAAAAGATCTATAAGAAAACTACAACAGTTTGGAAAATAATGTTAATGAGAAAGTTTATTCAATAGCTAATTACAATCACAGGCTTTCTGGCTTTGTGTTAGAATATTTTTTATTGACATATGACATACACAAAATTCTATAAAACTGGTGTGTTGGAGCTGACTTAAAGCCAAATGGAAGCCTGTGTGGCTCACTGCCAGAAGCCATTGACTCTTGAAGTCTCCAGAATGTCAGGAAGTCAGGTTTATACTTTCTGAGTCAATTTAAATAAACCAAATGCCTAAAGTCCCCCCCACCCCCCCAAAAAAACCTATTCAAACAGTAACCTTCATGATCAAATTAGAAGTACATGTTTTTTTCCTTAGGATATATCACAAGGATCAAAACTAGATATGAAATACTCAGAGGAATCTGATTAATAGCAGAAGTCTCTGACCTAAGAGTACATAAAGAATGTGTTCATTTATGCCATCAGAAATGATTATTATTATTATAGGCAATAATAATAAACTGAGTTATGACAACTTGCTAAGGTGCTGGCAGGCATGATTTTTATCAAGTGGATAATATTAATAGACCTCCAATAAGGCAATGATTTGGGTTAATCTTGGGATATCTGAGAAGCAGTAGGTAGGCACTATAAGCAGATACTGTAGAGAAATGTTGGCCGAGAAGTGCTGTAACAATGTTTGAAATGTACCCTTGGGAACCTTAATCTCACACAAAATTTAGAGGGCACATCTTAATGTGGTGCTGAAAATAGTTACCAAATCTCAAAAGGTTTCTTCACTTACAAGAATCTGGATCGAGGATGTTTGGAGGCGGCCTCAAGGGAATTTCTTGGAGATTATCCTGTTTAAAAGGGGGGGGGGTGAAAGTAAAAAAACAGTCTGAACTACTTACACTGTGAGGCATTCAAATGATAAGAGGGAGGAGGGTTCTTAGCTGGCCTTGCATGTTAAGCACCAAGAAACAAAAGAGGGCAGGACATAAGAGCCAGGCTTCCAGGCCATCTTAATCTGAGTCTGACACTTTGGACAAATCATTAGCCTCTCTAAACTTCCCTTCTTCATCTGCTAACAAGAGAGTGAGCCTCTGCCCGGAAAGAAGTAAACCACACAGACCTTCAGAAACCTTAGGCTAATGTGGGCATTCAGTTTTCTCAGCTCCTCAAAGAAGGCTTCGGAGCTGGAAGAGGACAAATGTCAGAGTCCCATGTGAAGTGCTAGGTACCCAGGTTCCTTTCCAGGGACGCTGTGAGGTGCAGTAGAGAAAGGGAACAGGTGCTCCATGAGTTGACTGTGAGGCTTTGAGCAGGGGAGTTGACTGAGCCCTCAGGAGACAGAACTCCACCTCCACTGGTGGATGGTCTGCTTGGAATGACCCAAGGCTCTGACCTGGCCCTGGGGAGGCAGTGGCACTGGAATGACTAATCTGATCCTGGCTGGATTGTGACTGCTGCAGTATGATGGGGAAATGATTGATTTTCTCCTGTAAGAGGTCCCAAACCAATTCAGTGTGAGATTCTGATCATTTAAGAAAGAGTAAGAAAGAGAACCAAGAAAAGTTGACCATGAACATATGTTTTACATACACCGGGCAGATACCAACAGCAAAGTTAAGGAATGAATGGGGTACAATGTGTCTTACTTATATGGTTCCCAAGAAACATAGTTGAGATGTTTGTAGAGTTTTCACATACATACACACACACACACACACACACACATGCAGTTCTGTGGTCAGATAAGCCTAGAAATTATTGCACACTGTATTTGTATCCATCTTCAAAAATAACAATTCATATTGATATATCAAATGCTCAGAAAAAGCCTATAATTAAAATTTTAAAATTTGGTTTAAATTTGTGTTTGCTACCTGTGTTTGGATATCATTTTACTTTGAAAAACAACACCTATAAATATTTCTCAAAACCCTAGGGTTCTTGTGAAGTCAAGATGAGAAGTGCAGAGGCTCTGACAGTGATAGTGTGAATTAACTGCTTCTTCAGTTATCTTCCAGGTCCTGACCACTCCCTCCCCACATGCAGATGTCTGCCATGGGGCACCCTTCCCATTTCCTTCAAGCAGACTCCAACTCAGCATTCAGGCACAACGTCTGGAAATTTTTATTTTATTCTTTATTACATTTTAATTTTCCTCACCAGTATAAGTTAGGAGATTTTGCCTTCACCACATCTCTGGGTTTAGTATATATGGGAGTGTGTTGAAATCCTGGCTGGGATCTGTTGTCCCTACTGAACTAGGAGTTCTTTAAAATCAGACTTAGAACCAAGATTCCTACATCCTTCAACTATCCAAATACCCACAGAACATTTTTCACACGATTGTTAAATTTGCTAAGCTAAACTTCAATAGTTGAGCAATTCTGAGAGTTTCTGTATAAAGGTAATTTCTTATTCCTGCTTTGGTTGCCTGCACATAATTAGGGTATCTCTTAAGAAAGGAAAGCTAGAAACGTAGCTTCATGCCTGCTGAATCAGAGACTCATCAATGGCCAAGGAGCTTTATTTTACATAATTTTATCTTGGATAGTAGGTCAGCATGTACCCAGGCCACTTAATCCCATCACCCCTGTCCTGGTTATGACATTTTACACAGTCACGAGCTGTGCAAAGATAATCTCTTTCAAATCCTTCTCCACACTTGTCTCTGCAGTCTTTTTTTCTTACTGAGTTGTAGAACATCATTATATATTGCGCATTATCAGTCCTTTACCAGATATGTAGTATTAACATTCTTCCCAATTTTCTGCTGCTTCTTTGTATTCTTAACAGTGTCTTCAAAAAGCTGTTTTTTTTAATTTTGATAAAGCCTAATTTATCTTTTTATGCATTCAGAGTTTTAAATTTTTTGACTCCTGTTTAAGAAATCTTTTCCTATCTCAAATTTGCAAAGATTTTCTCCTATGATTTCTTCTAGAAGTTTTCAATTTTTAACAAGTACATTTAGGTCTATAACCTACTCTGAGTTTATCTTTCTGCATTGTATGAGGTAACTGTCAAAGTGTCCCCCGCCCCACAGTGTGACTGACTAGATCCTCTAACATGATCTGTGAAAATAACTATCATTTCCCCACTGGATAGCTTTAGAACTTTTGTTGAAAATTAGTTGGCTATTATGGGTAAGTCTATTTCTGAACTCTCTTGTGTTTCCTTGATATATTTGTTCTCCTCGCTCTAATACCCCATGGTCTAGATTACTGTAGTTTTATAGTAAGTCTTGAAATAAGAAGTGTAAATACTCCAACTTTGTTCTTTTTAAAAATTATTTTGTCTATTCTAGCCTTTTTCCTCTTTCCATAAATGTTAGAGTCATATCATCAATTTCTATATTTTCAAAACTCTACACATAGTTTGGTTGGTATTGAGTTGAATTTAGATCATTCTGGTAATGGTCGATTTCTTTCCAAATTGTTAAGATGGTGTTCTACTGTTTTCTTATGGCATTTATATGTATTGGAATTTTTTTAAAACAGGTTTATTTCTTTTTTTTAATATTGTTTAATTGTCAATGGATATTTATTTTATTTATTTTTATGTGGTGCTGAGAATCAAACCCAATGTCTCACACATGCTAGGCAAGTGCTCTACCACTGAGCCACAATTCTAGCCTTCTTATGGCATTTCTGATAATTCACTGTCATCTTTAACTTTGTTCCTCTAGACTTCTCTTTTTAATCTAATTTGCTTTAAATTTTTTTTCTCTTTATCACTGGTTTGGAGAAATTTGATTATATTCCTTGGTGTGGTTTTCTTCATGTGCTTTGCATCTGAAATCCACTGATCTTGACTTTGTTTATAACACTGATTAAATTGGAACAATTTTGGTGATGTATCTTCCCTTCTCTTTGTCCTCAGTGACCCAATTGTATCTATGTGGGTCCTGAAGTTGTTCCACACCATATTATTTTTTTCACTTTTAAAAACTATTTTTTCTGTGTTTTATTTTTGATAGTTTCTATTGCTACACCTTCAAGTTCACGAATTCTCCCATAATGTCTAATTTACTGTTATTACCATCAACTATGTTTTTCATCTCACTCTCACTCATTGATAGTTTTCATCTTTAGAAGTTTCATCTTTAAAATCTTTCATCTTTTTCTATTTTCCATGTTTCCACTAAACATTTTGAACATATGGAATAGGGTTATAGCTGCTTTGACGTGCTTTCCTGCTAACACCGCATCTTTGTTAGCTCTGGGTCAATATCAGGAGACCAATTATCTACTTCATCATGGATCATATTTTTCTTGTTTGTTGTATATACCTGTTTTTTAATTAATGCTCAACATTCTGAGTTTTATTTTGTTTAATGCCTCATTTTTTTTGTATTCCAGTCAATATTTATGGATTTTCTTCTTGGATGAAATTAACTGGAAGGTTTATTTCTTTCAGATTTTGCTTTTAAGATTTGTTAGGTATAATCAGAGTAGTGGTCAACCTAGGGCTATTTTATTCCCCATTACTAAGGCAAATTCTCTGGATATTCTTCCTAAATCCCAATGAATGGTGAAATTTTTCAGGCCAAGTGGCAGAAACAGCAACTGTTCCCAGCCCTCTGTGAAAACAAGGCACTATTCCCTCTGTCCTTTCTGGGGTTCCTTCCTTATTCTGAAACAAACTCCCTATAACCTTTGGCTGATTCCTCTGTCAAATACTGAGGGGGAATTTTCTATATATCTCTGTAGTTCACTTTCAGTTCAAATGCATCTGCAAACTCTAGGTGTCTTGGGTTCCATCGTCTCTACTCAAAGGATCCAACAGTCTCTGTGGATTTCTCTCAAGACATTAATATGGGAAAATTTTAGGACTCTGTTCATTTGTGTCTTATCTATTTTGAAAATCTCTGACTTTTATTTGGGGTTTTCTTATTTGTTGTTGTTGCCACTGTTGTTTCTTAGATATTTAGCTACTTATTTAGTGGAACACCAAATCTACTCCCTGTTATTCCATTTTGATAAGCAGTAGAAGCAGGTCTCTGTTCATTTTTAAGCCTTTTTTTCTCACTGGAGATTTGTTAGGATATTTCAAGTACACCAATCTGCATTTTCTAATCTGCTTCTTAATTCCACCTAGTAAATTGTTTTCCATCACAGATATTGTGTTTTTCATCTCTTGAAATTAATTCTTTTCTTTTTTATGTCTATCATCCATTTCTTTGTGGTTGTTATGATTTCCTTTAAGTCCTTGAGTGTATTTTAAATATTTAATAAATTAATAATAAAAGGTACAGTTCTTGTCTGACATTTCTTGTTCTATTTATAAAAGTTTCTTCCAATTATAAGTCAACACTTTCAGTTTTTTTCATGTCTAGAATATTTTTATTGGATTCTGGATTATTGAATATTTGAATTTTGGTGTTATCTTAAGTTTGAAATTTGTTTGAGCCAACAGTAAAGTTATTGAAGATCCTTTTGCTCTTTTCAAGTTTTGTTTCTAAAAATTAGCAGGATGAGTGTATCCCCTGCTGTTGCTATTATTCTATTAACCTTCTAAGGCATAAGCCTCTACTGATTTTTTTGTGTATTCAATGCAATCTGTCTATTTTATTCAAACATTATTCTGACATCTCCCTCTCCAGTGCAAGCTCTTGATCAACCTTGTGAAATATCACTGTGTGCCTAAATAGATTAGATTTCAGCTAAGGATTCAAGGTACCCGCATGCACATTTCTGAAACTTTTCTGTTCATAGCTCTCCTCCATCCCATAATGTGACTATAAAATGTTTGCTACCTCTATCTGAGTCCTGTTTTCCTAACTCACATGGAGAATGTCATGCTCTATGTGAGATTTCCCTCCCTGCACTGAAGTTCAGAAAGTTCCTCTAGGACATTCATAGATCATATTTCCCCCACTTCTAACAAATTACTATTCTATAGTATTTGTTGCCCAGCATGTGAAAAATTATTTCATAAACAGATCCTCCTCAACTTATGGGGTACATTTCAATAAACTCACTGTAAGTTGAAAATATTATAAATCAAAAATGCATTTCATGCACCTAGCCTATTGAACATCATGGCTGAGCCAAGCATACCTTAAATGTTCTCAAGAATAGAACACTTACATTAGCCTAAATTGGACAAAATAATCTAACACAAAGGCTACTTTATAATAAAGTCAAATATCTCATATAAGATATTTTTATTACTACTACACTGAAAATAAAACATCAGAATGATTGCCTGGATGTGCTTTCACACCATCATAAGGTAAAAACATCCTAAATCAAACCACTATAAGTCAAGGACCATCAGTATTTTGTCCAGTTCCCTAATTTTTTTCAGCAAAGGGGTATAATCTCTTCCAAGCTCCTCCATCAAGTCTGGTAATAGAAGTCTTCCTTGTATTTTCTTTCAGCACTTTTTAAGCACTTATCTTCTGATGTAAATGTGCTTTATTCATCTTTTCATTATCACAGAAAAATACCTGTGGCAATTAACATATAAAGAGAAAGGGTGATTCAGGCTCATGGTTTTGGAGGTTTGGGTCCATTATTGAGTGGCCCTATGATCTTTGGGCCTCTGATAATGTAGGCCAGCCTTCCAGGAGCAGCAAACTTCTCACTTCATCAGCCAGAAAACCTAGAGGAAGAGACAAGAGTCCTGAAATCCCATTTAAGGGAATGGCCCCATAGCGGAGGGACCTGCCACTAGGCCTGGACTCCTAGTTTTCACCTCCGCCCAACAGCACCACCCTGGGGCCCAAGCCCTTTGACACATGGGTCTTTGGACAATGCTTATCCATACCACAGCAATATGATTTCTCAGGAGTCTGCAGTATTTTTTTTTTTTATTTCTCCTTAGGTAATGCAACTACTTTCTTTGGTTTACTTCAAGATTCTCTCATGTTCCTTTGTTTTACCCAGTCTCTTTATGTTTTTATTAGTGCATTATAGTTATATATAATATAGGGGTTTATTTGAATATAATCATACATGCATGGATATGATACACCAAGGTGTTTTCTTTTAGGGTAATTACTGGGTTTTGTTTTTGCTGTTGTGGTTTGTTTGTTTGTGATCCTGCTTGCTTTAGGGTGGATTGATCTGGAAGGTTTATTTTCCATTGTCTATTCTACTGTTATAATTTTATTTTCTCTTCACACGGCATGCCATAGGAGCTCTCTCCCACATACCATTTGTTACCCAGTGCTTTTAGCCTGGTGGTATGGGATGGTAGTTACTCTCTTCCATTCTGATTAAGCCTCATTCTGAGGCAAGTATTGTATTCCTGGGTGGCTTTCTCAATTATTTTGAGCCTGGCACATATTCCTGCTTCCTTACCTTTGTGTTTTAGTCCATATGCTGTGGGAAAACATTTTAAGAGAAAACTAGCACTGTTACTTGCTAGCAGTGCAGCCTTAGGCATAGACATCACTTTTTTGAGCCTCATTTTTATCTTAAAGTAGAGATAATAAACACAACAAAATATTTTGTACACTGGGGAAAAATGCAACTTTATCTATGGCACAGTAAGTATTTGATATATGCTTTTTTTCTGATTAGCCTACAAATTACTAATAGTATGAAAATAAATGAATTGACACTTTCGGTAACATACTTTACACTCAAAATTTAGCTTCTGGATGCTGGATGCAGTGGTGTATACTTGTAATTCCAGTAACTCAGGAAGCTGAGTAAGGAGGAAGGCAAGTTTGAGACCAGTCTCAGCAACTAGTGAGGCTCTAAGCAACTTATGGAGACCCTGTCTCAAAATGAAAAGTAAAACGGCTGAATGTGACTCAGTGTTAAGCACTCCTGGATTCAATTCCTGGTTCTATTACTACTACTACTACTACTACTAATAATAATAATAATAATAATAATACTAAAGTTCATTTTCTGAAAAAATGTAAATCTAATCAGTTGCTATCCAGAATGAAGGTTAAAAAAAATAGATGTTCAACTTTCCAATCTGAGATGGTGCTAGAATGTAAAGGGTTAAAAGCAGTAAGATGCCTTGTGATGAGTGAAGGGAATGGGGTCAAAGAAAGCCCTCTGAGCACTGAGTAACTCCCTTAGCTGTGAACAGTGAAAAAGAGTGAGTAGGAGAAAGGCGAAAGGACGTGTTGGACTGAGAACACACTCAAGTCAGACGACGCTGGTTTACATCCAAGAGCTTCTATTTATAAGGTGTAGTAACTGGTGTAAACTATTTAATCTCTCTGAAGCTTAGTGTCTTTATCAGAAACACGGCAATACTAATGCCCTCTATAGATTTGTTATAAGGATTAAATGAGCTAATATATGGGGAAGCTCCTGAGAGATAAGAGAGGACTATATGTTTGTTTAACAAGCACATGTACTAACAAAGGAGAATGTTATCTACCAGGAAACAGTAGCATGAGCCAAAGGAAATATGCAGCCAAAATTCTGAAATCTAGGAGAGAGATGCCAGATCAGAAACTCAGATGCCAAGATCAGAAAATAGGGGTAAAAGTCAGGTAGCACCATACCAATGTGCAGTGACGTAATTATCCAAATTTGGGGTTTGTGAAGACAGCTTGTCTGAAGTGGGTGGAGTGAGAATTCTATAAAGCATTCTAGTCAAAGTCACCATTAGGGAAGCTTCCGACATTTGGAGTTTTAGGATGCATGATTTGGCATAAATTTTTTTTCTCTTCTAGCTGACATTTCTAGTATAGGAGGCAGTGTGATACAACAGTAAATTCCTGAGTCTTATCAAACCCTCCCTGGACAACTCTCAGCATTGTGACTTTAACCAAGTTGCTTGTAATGGACATTTGACACTCTTTTTAATTACCTATTATCTAACCCCATTCCTATGTTTAGAGTATTCTCTATCTTATAAATATTGATGGGGACAGAGCCCAACTCTCAGCACAGAAGTTAAAGAAGCCAGATGCTGCTTTTGAGCCTCTACAGTGGACTGGACTTGGTCACTTGAATCTGCAAATTATCAGCATCCACCATGGGCTCTCAACTGAACACTCATAACCCAAAGAAGCAGGGTCACAGAGACTGCATCCCTTTAGAGATTATCATCGCAAGATAGCACCATAATAATGTCAGCTGCCAATGTCCACTATAATCACTAGCTCAATGGTAACAGCAGCAAAGTCCACTTATTAATTTTTAATCAGTTTTCTGGGGTGGATTTTGGGTGGAGTTTTTGTTCAGTAACCTCTGAATCTGACTCACTAATCAAACTGACATTATTTTAATAAGTTCTTTTTTTTTTCCTAAATCAGGAAAACTCAGTTTCTTTATCCTGCAAATGAGTCCTGAGATTAACATATTGCTTTTTAGCCTCATCAAAAAAAAAAAAAAAAAAAAAAGAGACAACAGTAATTTCTGACAATAGGACACTGCGATCATTCATTGAAAGAGGCATACAAAATGCTTAAAGGAGTCCCTGAAATTCAGCTTCTCTTAGTAAATGTTAGAGATTATTATTGAGCAGTCTGTGCTTCACATGGAAATTTGGAAATGCTATGTCATCATCAAAAGCTCACAATGGCACTGAGGAAAATGTTAATTTTATAATCTGGGAATTCAGGTCCGTTAACATTAAATGCCCAGAATGAATGGAACCAGAAGAACTGACAAAAAATCATTAGGCACAACTAGCCATGCAATGGTTGGAGAAGCAGTAAGAATGGATGTGAGTGAGAAAAGGGTACCAACATGTGAACTAATGTTTAAAGGTCCAGCAGAAATGTGATATTGGCAAGGGACACTAAGAAGAAAAAAGGATAACGAGTTAGAGGAAAAATAGATATTGAAGAAAAAAAAATGTCAGAAGAAAATAGTATTTCCAGCAAGGAGAGGAATTAGTTTTCCTGCTTTAAATTCTTGCTAATTTTTGAGGAAGGGGAAATAAAGAAGAAATGTGCAGGGCTGGGAGGGATAGAAATAAGATCCCTAGGTAAAGGAGGACACTGGGTTCTACTGACACACTAGGCTGCTGACACTCCTGTTTGCTGGTTCCTGCAGAAAGCATCCCATGGTTCAATATAAAGTGTCCAAGAGGTCATAGCCAAGTTTGATGGAGCCTGGCCACAGTATTTAAGAAAGGATCAATGCCATGTAATATCATGGGAAGGACTAGCCAGGAATTCCAGGGAGGTTGCTATCCTTAAAAGTCAAAGTAAATACTTCTTCAGAATCACGATTACTGGGCCTGTCAAAATATGATCCAGGTTTGCTATTTTATTTGTATCAGGACAGCATCCAAATAAATACTGAGTCCCAAAGAGAGCTGTCCAGTCACTAGCCAGACAGGCTAAAAGTCAGGCCAGGGTTCACACACAGCATGAAACTGGAGCAAGAAGGAGGAAACCAACATAGAAAAATCCCAAACACCCCAGTAGAGGAGGTCTGGAGAGAAAAGAAAGAAGAAAAAGGAGGAAAATAAAGAAGAAAAGTGGAAACAAATATAATAAAGAAAAAAAACCATAGAAATTAAGAGAACTGGAAGAAAATCTTGGAGGAAAAGAAAAGGAACACAGAGGAGGAAACAGGAGGGAGTTGGAAGTGAGGGAAAGAATGAGAGGAAATGAGGAAGGGGAAAAGGTCTTCCCGTCAGAGCAGAAAGAATATAACTGCATTGCGGGGGAGGGGATCAAAGAGAGCATGTTTGAAATGTATGTAAAATATAACTCAATTATCTCAGATCAGCCATAACACAGGGGGGAAACCGCATCAGGTTGTAGCTGCCATAAGTCTCAACTAGTTATGTTTACTGCATTTATAAACAGATATCTTTTGGCAAGTAAAACAAAAAGGCCTCCACAAGACATGCGATTCTGGGCTTCCATCCATTCACTCTGTGAATTAATTGACTTTATTTGAACTCTACTGTTTTCAGTTGGAGAATTCACTGTGAACATGTTGTACATATCTCAGATATCAAATAGCAAATGTACTGCAGCCAGATTCTGAAACAGAGCCAGAAACTGTTCATTAATCAGACAGGGGTTTCTCTGTGATTAGGAAAGACGACCAAGAGATAAATAAATAAAATAAACAGCTAAGCTCTTTGAAATGTATTTTTGTATTTCTCCTTTTGCTTTGGAAGCAGAGTCTCCACTGAAAACCAAGTAATTGTACTCACTAGGGGGACGGATGGTGTATGACACCTGTTTTCAAAGTAACATTTGTCCCTAAAATATCAATTCCAATATGTTTTTCAAATCTTACTCAAAATAGTCATTTGCCAGCATGATATTCACAACCTCGGTTGTTTTTCTTCTCTTATAACATAACAAATTAAAGATTCTCTTACAATATAACAAATATTACATTTTAAGCTTTTGTTGTATGTAAAACATTTCTTTGAATTGACAACCCATGAAGTGAATGCTCTATTTAATTTCTAAAGCTAATATATTTTAAAAGATTATAGCACCTAGTGTTCTAGCCAGGATTCATGGGACTAGCAAAAGATAAATTGTCTGTGTCTCTTAAAGTAGCTAGCTGAATGGATAGATGGATAGATAGAGAGAGAGATAGACAGACAGATAGATAGATACTAGATAAAATAGTATTCACAAACTCCCATGAGAGACCAAAGAATCAGGCTTTGGTCAGTAGGCATTGCAAAAGGCAAACCACAGGTCTGGTCTGGTCCACCTGCCATTGCTACTGGAGCTCTGATCAAGCTGACCTACGAGTGTACCCTCTCTGTTTTACTTTCTCAAATCCAAGATCCTTATTATATTATATTATATCTTATTATATCTTCATCTCCCTTCCATGACTCATCCTTGGGTGAGGCAAAACAAAAAAGGGCCACCTTCAGAAAGGCACAGTACTTCGAAGATTTCCTAAGAGAAAAGGTTTCGAGACAAGGAAGAACAAAGATGAAAACATGGATCAATTAAGCCTGGAGTGAAACCCCAGGGACTCTCCCTAATACCTCCAAAATGGGTTATTTGAGATCATAGAGAGGGGTCCAAACATCAGCCTTCTTCTTGGTACACATCAGTAATCAAAGTAACAGAACAATCCAAAGAATATAATGAGACATTCAAAAAGATAAGTGAAAAGAAAGGGATACTAAAAAACTGAACAACATGGAGCAGTGGTAGCACAGTGAGTAAAGCAAACAGAACATTAATTTTTTAAGTATAATTAAATATTTACAGAGAGAAAGGGAGAGAGAGCACAGAGAACATAATGCAAGAACAAATCAGGAAGAAGTCCGTATAAAAATTAATTAGTTGGATTTATTGGGAATAAAAACCATAATTGCTATATTAAGAAGCTTGATGGATAGGCTGAATAACAGAAGGTAGAGCCAAAGTGATTTTGTGGGCCAAAGATTCAGTCAAAACTCTTTATAGAAGATATTAAAAAAAGTTAAAATGAGAGCAATAAATAAAAAGTAATACAGAAAGAGAGATGTAGAAATGTCCATATTTAATATTAGTCCCAGTAAAAAAATAAATAAAAGCCGGGGAAAAATATTTAGAGAACTAATAATTTGCCATAATGATAAGATATGTGACATTACATTTGAAGAGAGATCATATAGGTCAGCACAAGACAGGCTGTTTTAATGTTTTAGATATATTTAAAAAGCATTTTCAAAACACTCACTTCTCAAAAATAAAACATTTTTTTTCAAATAATTAAAAACAATAAGCCCAGAAAATTAAGGCATTTGCCTAAGATAGAATAGTCAAATTAATATCAAATTTTTCAATGACTACAGTGACCATAATAAAAAAAAAGTGATACAACATTTTTTTTTATCTGGAAGGACTTTTCCTTGAAATAAATTGCATATCTAGTGGAATTATCATTTATATATGAAAGTGAACATTACCTACATTTAAACCCAAGAAGTAAAATATGATCATATAAAGAAAATTTTAATAAAGGATGAGGAAGAGGCAAGGAGGAAAGAGAGAAATAAAAAACATTATGCCAAAGAATAAATATAAATAATATGGTATAATTCACTCTATTAGTTATAATAATTAAAGCAGCTTAACTACCCCAAAGATATTCTCAGAACAGTTTTAAAAATCGACTGATGTTGAATTTAAGAGATATATTTAAATAAAAAAACAACCAAATGGTTAAAAATAAACAGATGAATAATATATGCCAAGCAAATTCTGAACAACAGAACACTACAGCATCAAATTTCTTATGAGACAAAAAAAAAATCATGAGGTATAAAAACAATTTAGAGAGTAGGAATCACAAGTAGGTATGCATATAATAGCATGGGATAAAATATTAATAAAATATAAAAATAACAATTTACATGAAAACAGGCAGACAGAATTAAAGTTTTAGTTGCAAATATAACTGTTCTTTATTATAAAAACTGAGATATCGGGTAAACCAAAATTACAGATAATTTGAACCACTTGATTAACTAATGCATCAAGAAAACTTAAAACTAAATAAAGATTTCATGTTTTTTTTTTCAGGCATGCTTGGAACATTCATAAAATTCAGCCACACAATGAACTCACAACAAAGATGCAGAATCAGCATTATTTGAACTATGTCCTCTAATAGCTATACTATGATATCATAAAGAAATTGGAAAAGAATAATTTTTAAATCCCATTTCTAATAATTAAAATAACATTGCTAATAATATTCAATATATCTAATAATTCATTACTTAGTATAATTATTTTAACTGTTACCCAAACTGGTACAAATTAAAATTAATTCAGAAGGAAAATTATTAATTTTAGACCATAAAGTAAAAAGAACCACATGACAAAATTTATAAGATACAGCTATAGCAGTATTTTGAAGCAAAGTTTTATCTAAGGCTATATTTATTTAAAAATAAGAAAAACTGAAAGCAAATGAAACAAGCATTTTATTTAAAAAACTAGAAAAACAATATCAGAATAACCCCCCCAAATAAAGATATAACAAAGAGCAAAAATAGGTGAAAAAGGAAAAAAATAACCATAAGTCATAATATTCTTAAAAAGATCAACACCAATACAGATAAATCTGTAGCAAAGACATACATAAACTTAGAAGCAAATACACACACACACACACACACAGGAAACAGAGAAATAAACACAAATATAATAGAGATTTTTATGAAACAAGCATACTTTAGAAAGCCAATATAAAATTGAGATGTTTCTAGAAAAATACAGAGTGCAAAAATTAGAACATGAGAAATTCAAAAATTTGGATGGATAAATAACGTTTCACAAAATGAAATGGCAACCCAAATCTTTCCCTACTCAGAAAATTCATAATTTGCAATCCCCAGTACTTCCCCCAAATTCATAATTATAGATGGTTTTTTAGATGCATTCTACTAAATTTTCATGAAATCAATAATACAATTTTTAAAAAGTTTCTTTTAAGAATAGTGAAGGTGAAACTACACTAATAATTTTACAAAGCTAATATGTACTAGATATAAAAATTAGATGATAATATAGATAAATTTTAATTTTAAAAGTAGATGCAATATCCACACAGAAATGCACACAAATATTTATTCATACTTCATTCCTAATTTTAAAATCTAAAAAAAAAAAAAAGCTATCCTTCAACATTTAATTGGGTAAACAAACTGTGGGACACACGTACTATGAAATACTAGTCAGTGAGAGAAAGTAATAAGTTATTGATTCACACAACATCAATGATTCCAACATGTATATTGCTAAGTGAAAAAAAGCCATCCAAAAGGCTTCATATTGCATTTACATGGCCTTCCGTAAGAGGCAGAAATATAGGGAAAGATAACAGATTTGGTGGATACCAGAGATGTATGCAGGAGGAGAGCTGACTAGGAGAAACTCAAAGATCTTTAGAACAGTAAAATTCTTCTATAATGGTTGATTCATGCCACTATGCACTTGTCAAAACCCAGTGGTGGAATTTATGAGCCCAAACAGCAAATCTTAATTTTTTAAAAACCCAAGGATTAATCCTAAAACAGAATGCAGATGGAGACAAAATATATCTAACTGTATTTCAAATGCATGGCACCTAATAAAGGGAGTGGGGGCAGGAAAGATGCTACTTAGGAAATGACTTCCATCTATAAGACAAAGGGCAAAACCACTCTCCTCTAGCCAGTCAAGTGTTTTCTTATAGAGGTAGGTTCACAATTCTGAAACTGCTGGCCATCTATACTTGGATTAAACACATTAGCAATGGATACTGGGTGGTAGAGCTGGGTTTCTTACTGTTGGAGAATAAAATTACAGAACAACATGGAAAGAAGGCTATAATGAATCATGTGGACTAGATCAAAGTTGGAAATATTATAATGAACTCATGTTTAGCTTAATATGAATACAGAGAGAAATATTATAAATATAGAAATAATTAAAGACATATAATTTTAGATATATGTGTGTACACAGATATGTATGTATGCATGCATATATTTCTTAACTCTGTGTAAAGGACCTGGAAGCATTGATATCTCAGTAGCAATGAGCACACCCAATGTCCAGATTTGGGGTTTTAACACCTTCTCCAATAAAAGAAACTAGGTATCCTTGGGAATGATTAATTCTATGAAGGTGCCAGAGACTATCCAAGATTAACTTGAAGTATCTTGTATTCATTACCAGACAGTAACAAAGTAAAAACACACAGATGCATATTTGTGTGCACAAGCACAAAATGACAGGGGTATGCTACAGCAACTACAGAGCCAGCTAAAAGTGTCCCCGGTGTCCAAACTTGGAATAATGTGAAGAAGAAAGTGAAGTAGTATTTCATTATAACAAAAACAATAAAATGAAAATCTTTTAATCTTTAACAACATAAATAATGATTAAATAAATGAATGAATAAATAAATAAGTTGAGGAGGAGAGACAAATCTATCTGTTAGGAGTCGCCCCCGCTCCAAAGACTAACTTCCCCATCCCCCAAGAAGAGCTGTCCAATGGTGAGCCCTGCTGGCTCATATGATCTTTACTCACCAATCAGAGCCCTGCTGGCTCACATGATCCTTACCCACCAATCAGAGCCCTGCTGGCTCACCTGATCCTACCCACCAATCAGACTAGCCCTGCTGGCTCACCTGATCCTTACCCTCCAATCAAAAAGCATCCCATGCCAACTGTCAAACCACCCCTGGCTCTATAAATATGCAGAACTGTTCCTCAATAAACAGGCATTTGCTCCGACAACAAGCCTTGTTTGTTCTTTCACTACCGTACAGAAGAATTCTGACTACTTTATGTAGATACCGCCCCTCAACAAAAAGGAGATTAGCTCCACCCTCCTCCTTGACTATGAACCCTGCTTAATGACCTGCTTACAATGAGTATAGTAAAAAAAGGAATGAGGAGAAGGTAACTTTATAATGCCAAATCCTGGTACTATCTTGGCTGAAGAACAAGATTAATATCATTAGTGACATCATGTTGATAGCATATACCCTGGATATATGAGATGGAAAGAATGCCAATTTACCCCTGTCATTGTCCCCTCAAAAATATCATAACCTCAATCTAACAGTAAGAAAATTTCAGACAACTGGTGACACATTCTACAAAACACCTGAGCAGTACTCCTCAAAACTAAGGTCACAGAAATAAAGTAAAGTAATATCATAGTCCAGAGGAGATAAGGAAACATGAAAAGTAAATATAATGTGGTACTCTGGAATACTAAAAGGATATTAGGGGAAGAATAATGAAATGCAATAAAGTGTGAAGTTCAGCTAATAACAATAAAACAATATGGTTCATTAGCTGTGACAAACGTGCCATACTAATGTTAGTCATTCACAATGGGGTACAGTGTATACAGGAACTCTTACTACTATATTTGCAAGTTTTCTGTAAATATAAAACAATTCTTAAATATGAAATCCATTTAAAATTTATGGGGAAAAAGTCAAAATTAGAATTTGTAATTTTAACTCAAATTAGTAGAAGGAAAGATGTAATAAAAGTCAGAGCAAAAATAAATGAAAAAGACTCAAAGCAACACAAAAAAATAATGAAATAAAGAGCTGGTTCTTCAAAAAGATAGATAAAATTGACAAATCTTTAGCTAGATTAATGAAGACACAACCGAAATAAATAAAATGAAAGATGAAAAGGTGACATTATAGTTGAAAACACAGACATACGGAGAACCATTAGAGATTATTATGAATACCTATATGCCAACAAATCTGATAAACCTGTAAGAAATGGACAAATTACTGGTCATATACACCTTACATAGAATAAATCATGAAGAATAAGAAACCCATAATGAATAATGAGATCAAACCAGTAATAAAAAAGTCTCCGATCAAAGAAAAGTCCAAGAACTGATGGCTTCACTGCTGAATTTACCAAATATTTAAAGAACTAATATCTATTTTTCTTAAATTATTTCAAAAGATAGAAGAGGAGGAAAGTCTTCCAAACTCATTCTATAAGGCCAGCATTACCCTGATACAAAAACCAGAAAAAGGTACAACAAAGAAGAAATCTATAGGCCAATATTCTTGATGAAAACAGAAGCAATAATTCTCAAGAAAATACTAGCAACCCAAATCCAATCATACATTAAAAGATGCAAAGATGGTTCAACATACACAAATAAATAAACTCAGTACACCAATCAAGAAAATGAAAGATAAAAATCACCTAATCATCTCTTACACGCAGAAAAAATAAAAGGCATTTGATAAAATGCAACAACCCTTCATGATAAAAATTCTGAGCATATTAGGTATACAGGGCATGTATCTCAACATTTATTCAACACAAAACTAGCATTCCTAGCCAGAGAAATCATTTAGAAGATTAAAGTTCATCCTAACTGGAAAGAAGTCAAATTGTCATTGATTGCAGAAGACATAGTCTTATATACACAAACCCTCAAACGTTCTACCAAACACTGTTCAAGATAATAAATCCAACAAATTTTCATGTTACAAAATCAAAACAAATATCCGTAGTGTTACCAATAACCAATTATCTGAAATAGAAATTTAAAAAGAAACATTATGGTCAAGAAAGATACTTAACATGACTTCTTTTCTTTCTTTCTTCTTTAATTAGTGAAGACTTGTTTTGTGGCCTATCATATGGTCTTTCCTGGAAAATGCTCCACATGACAATCAGAAAAAATATGTTCATCAGCTTCTGGATGAACTGTTCTATTGATGTCTTTGAGGTCCATTTGGTTGCAATTTAACTCTGATATTTTGTTGTTGACTTTGTTTAGATGATCAGTCCCCTGAGGAAATTCTATTAATATTTGTTTTTATATATTTGGGTTCTCTTAAACTGGGAGCATTCATGTTTAGATTTGTTATTTATTCTTGCTGAATTGATGACTTTTATCACTGTATAATGACCTCTCTTGTCTTCTTTTATTGCTTTGGATTTAAAGATTATATTTTCTAATATAAATATAGCTATTCCTATTTTCTTTTGGATTCTATTCATATGGAATATCTCATACCATCCATTCATTTTTTTTTTTTTTAGTGCTGGGGATTGAACCCAGGGCCTTGTGATGTGAGGCAAGCATTCTACCAACTGAGCTATATCCGCAGCCCTCCATCCATTCATTTTCAATTTCTACATTGAAGTGATTCTTGTAAGCAACATACAACTGAGTCTTACTCTGTTTTACTTTCATTCATTCAGTAACTTTATGTCTTTTAATGGGAGAATTTAATCTATTTCCATTCAAGATAATTATGTATAGGTAAGTTCCTCCCAGCAGCCATTACACAATTTCTTTTCTACCTTTGGTATACTTTCGTTCCTTCCTTCTCTCTTTCCTGCAGTCTTCTTTTGGGTTAAATGATTTACTCTAGAATTGTGCTTTAATTCCTTGGTCATTATTTCTTGGTTAATCTATTATATATCTTTGCTTTGTGGTTACCCTGAGGCCTACAAAAAGCATCTTATGATCATAACCAGCTATTTTGAAATAACAGCAACTTAACACAATCATAAATATAAGAAATATACAAAAGAACAAGAGAAAACAGACCAAGAAAATGCTGAACTTGCACTCCATTTCAGCACACGTGTTGTTTTTCATAATCCATTTTGCATCTTCTATATTGCGTATCTCTTAACATATTAATGTAGTTATGATTTTTAATGTATTTTAGTTTTCATATTAATCAAAGGCATTCCTGTATATCAGTGACAAATCCTCTGAAATGGAAATGAGGAAAACTACCCCACTCACAATATCCTCAAAAAAAAAAAAAAATACTTGGGAATCAACTTAACAAAAGAGGTGAAAGATCTGTACAATGCTAACTACAGAGCCCTAAAGAGAGAAATTGAAGAAGACCTTAGAAGATGGAAAGATATACCTTGCTCATGGATAGGCAGAATTAATATTATTAAAATGGCCATATTACCAAAAGCACTTTACAGATTCAATGCGATTCAAATCAAAATCCCAACAACATTCCTCGCAGAAATAGAGAAAGCAATTATGAAATTCATCTGGAAAAATAAGAGACCCATAATAGCTAAAGCAATTCTAAGCAGGAAGAGTGAAACAGGTGGTATCGCTATACAAGATCTTAAAATATACTACAGAGCAATAGTAACAAAAACAGCATGGTACTGGCACCAAAACAGGCTGGTAGACCAGTGGTACAGAATAGAGGACACAGAGACCAACCCACAAAATTACAACTATCTTATATTAGACAAAGGTGCTAAAAGCATGCAATGGAGAAAGGATAGCATCTTCAGCAAATGGTGCTGGGAAAACTGGAAATCCATATGCAACAAAATGAAATTGAATCCCTTTCTCTCACCATGAACAAAAGTTAACTCAAAATGGATCAAGAATCTAGGAATCAAACCAGAGACTCTGCGTCTAATAGAAGAAAAAGTTGGCCCTAATCTCCATCATGTGGGGTCAGACCCCAAATTCCTTAATAAGACACCTATAGCACAAGAGTTAAAACCAAGAATCAAGAAATGGGATGAATTCAAACTAAAAAAGTTTTTTCTCAGCAAGAGAAATAATATGTGAGGTGAACAGGGAGCCTACATCCTGGGAACAAATTTTTACCCCTCACACATCAGATAGAGCTCCAATCTCTAGGGTATACAAAGAACTCAAAAAAATTAAATAACAAAAAAACAACCCAAATGGGCCAAGGACCTGAACAGACACTTCTCAGAAGAGAATATACAATCAAAATCAACAAATACACAAAAAAAATGTTCACCATCTCTAGCAATCAGAGAAATGCAAATTAAAACTACTCTAAGATACCATCTCACTTCAGTAAAAATGGCAGCCAATATGAAGTCAAACAACAACAAGTGCTGGCGAGGATGCGGGGAAAAAGTACACTCATACATTGCTGGTGGAACTGCAAATTGGTGCAGCCAATTTGGAAAGCAGTATGGAGATTCCTTGGAAATCTGGGAATCATCATTTGACCCAGCTTTTCCTCTTCTCGGACTATACCCAAAAGACCTAAAAACAGCATGCTACAGGGACACAGCCACATCAATGTTTATAGCAGCACAATTCACAATAGCTAGATTGTGGAACCAACCTAGATGCCCTTCAATGGATGAATGGATTAAAAAATGTGGCATTTTTCACAATGGAATATTATTCAGCACTAAAAAATAACAAGATCATGGCATTTGCAGGGAAATGGATGGCATTAGAGCAGATTATGCTAAGTGAAGTTAGCCAATCCCTAAAAAACAAATGTCGAATGTCTTCTCTGATATAAGGGAAGGTGACTAAAAATGGGGTAGGGAGGAAGGGCATGAGAAGACGATTACCTCTAGATAGGGAAGAGAGGTGGGAGGGAAAGGGAGGGAGAAGGTGAATTGCATGGAAGAGGGAAGGAGACCCTCATCGTTATACAGAATACATGTATATGAAGTGAGGAAAAAGAAAAAAAATAAGAAGTGTGTCACATTAGATTGGGTAGAGAGAAGTGATGGGAGGGGAGGGGAGGGGAAGGGGGGAAAGTAAGGACAGCAGAATAAAATAGACTTTATTGCTGTATGTACATACGTGACTGCATGACCAATGTGATTCTGCAACCAGTACACTCAGAAAAGTGAGAAATTATACCCCATCTAATTCAAATGTATGATATGTCAAGATCATTGTACTGTCATGTGTAACTAATTAAAACAAATTTAAAAGATTAATTGTTTGATTCCTGTGATGCTCATAATACTAGAGCACTCTGAATATGCCTGTATAATTTCTCTTACCAGTGAGTTTTAATCATTGTTAATGTCTCTTTCTTTTAGTTTGAAATTTTTCCTTTAGCAGTCTTATAGAACATACTTGGTGGAGGGGATACATTCTCTCACTTTTTGTTTCCTTCAGAATGTCTTTATCTCAGCTTCATTTCTTTTTTTTCTTTTTTTTTTAGTTCTCGGCGGACACAACATCTTTGTTTGTATGTGGTGCTGAGGATCGAACCTGGGCCACACGCATGCCAGGCAAGTGCGCTACCGCTTGAGCCACATCCCCAGCCCTCAGCTTCATTTCTAAAGAATGGCTTTACTGGGTATTCTCAGTTGTCCACCCCCACCCCACCCCTGCCTTTTTTTTTCTTTCAGCACTGAAAATCTGAAGACACTCATCATTGGTAAGATATGTTGAGAAGTCTGCTTTTAGGTGAATTGGGACACACCTATGGTTCATTTTTTTTTTCTTTTCTCTGCAGCCTTAAAAATATTCTTTATATCTTTCACCTTTGATGGCCCAATTATAAGATTTCTTAGGGTAGACTTAGTTGAGTTAAATTTTACTAGTGACCTGTGGCCTTCCTGTACCTGGGTGATTATATCATTCTCTAGATTTGTGAAATTTTATTCATGCTATCTACCAAAAATACATAGGAATAAATTCAATGAAAAAAGTAAAAGAGCTTTACAATAAAAATACAAAACATTGATGAAAGATATTGAAGAGGATACAAAAGGTAGGCAGCCAGTGCTCAAGGATTACAATAATCACTATCATTAAAATGTCCACACTACCCACAGCAAAATACAGGTTTAATGTAATTCCTCAGAAGGTATCAATGACAATTAGATAAAAATAATCCTAAAATTTGTGATGTCAAATAGCCAAAGCTATCTTGAGGAAAAAGAAAAAAAAAACAGAAAGCATTATGACTTCTGATTTCAAAATATGCTGTGAAACTATAGTAATCAAACAGCATGGTACTGGCATAAAATAGACCCAGAGACAAATGGAACCAAATAGAAAACCTGGAAATAAACCCACATATCTACTGCAAACTAATTTTCAACAAAGATGCAAAAAATATACAGTCAAAAAGACCCATCAAGTTTTTGGGTTTTTTTTTTTTTTTAAAAAAAACTAAACGTTACCGGGAAATTTGGATACCTACACAAAGAAGAAACTGGATCCCTATCTATAAATGTTACAAAAATTAACTCAAAATTGTTTAAAGACTTACATGTAAGACATGAAACTACCAGAAGAAAACATAGGAAAAATCCTTCAGGATACTGGAATTAGCAATTTTTTGGGGGGAGGGGGACCAAACTCCTAAAGCCTAGGAAACAAAAGCAAATACGGAAAAATGGGATTACATCAAGATAAAAACTTCTGCACAACAAAGTAAACAATCAATAGAGTGAACGAAAGGGGGTTCATATCTAGAATATTTAAAGAATTCAATAGCAAAACTAAACAGAAACCAAAACAATTAATAGCTGAGCAATAGACCTAAATAGACATTTTTCAAAAGAAGATACACAAAGTACCGACAGGTATATGAATAAATGTACAACATCACTATCATCAGTGAAATGCAAGTCAAGAAAACAATGAGATATTACCTCCCTCCAGAAGGAATAGCTATCATCAAAATGGCAAGTGTTAGTAAGGAGAGGGAGAAAAAATGAACACTTGGTGAAAATGTAAATTTGTATAGCCATTATGGAGGGCAGTAAAGAGTTCCTCAAAAAAATTAAAAACAGAGCTATCATATGATCCAGCAATCTCACAACCGAATGTACGTACACCCAAAGAAAATGAAATCAGTCTGTCAAAGAGATATCTGGGTATTCACAATAGCTAGGATATGGAAACAACCTAAATGTTAATCAACTGAAGAGAGGATAAAGAAGATGTGGTACATATGCACAACATATGAATACTATTCATCCATTTAAAAAATAAAATCCCGTCATTTCCAACAACATAAATGGAACCAGAGAACATTATGTTTAGTGAAATTAATCAGGCACAGAAAGACATGATCTCACTTATATCTAGAATCTAAAAAAATGTTGATCTCATATAAGTTGAGACTAGAATGGAAGTTACCAGAGACAGGGGATAGCTGGGGGCAGAGAGGAGTGGGGATACACGGATCAATGGGTACTAAGTTAGTTAGAATTAAGAAGTTGTGGTGTTCTGTTACACAGTAAGGTGACTATAGACAGCAATAATGTACTATATATTAAAAAAAAAAAACTAGAAGAAAGGAGTTTGAATGTCTCACCATAAATAAATGATATGTGTTTGAGAAAAATGTTTAACCTGATTTAAACATTACAAAATGTATACATGTATTGAGACATCACATACTATTCCACAAATATATATAATTTTTATATGTAAACATTTTTAAGAAAATATTTAAAAATAAAATAAAATTTGGCTACCAAATCTTGAAGTACAAAAATATCTTTTATAATTATTATTACCTTTTGTTAAATTGATTGATAGCTTTATCATTATGCAGTAACCTTTCTGTCTCTTTTTACAGATTTTTATTTAGATACTATTAATATACATTTAATACTGCTCAGTTTTTCTTTCCATTTGTGTGGAGCATCTTTTCAACCTCTTCACTTTCAGTCTATGTGTATTTTTACCAGTAAATGAGTTTCTCGTAGGTAGCTTAACATTGGGTGTTTGTTGTTTTTTTAATCCATTCAGCCAGTCTAAATCTTTTAATTGGGGAATTTAATACATTTATATTTAAGGTAATTATTGACAAGTAATGATACACTCAAGTCATCTTGTTAATTTTTTCTACTTGCTTTGTATTTCTTTTGTTCCTTTCTTCCTCTCTTCTTGATCATCTTTGTGGTTTGGTGGTTTTCTATATTGATAAGATTTTCTTCTTTTTCTTTTCTTCCCTACTGGTGAGTTTTACACTTTTGCATGTTTTCATGCAGTAGTTATTGTCTTTTGAGTCATAGTTTAAGACTCCTTTAAGCATTCTTATAAGGCCAGTCTAGGGATGATGAATTTCCACACTCAAGTATATATTTAAGGGAAATTAGATCATCCTATCAAAGAGATAGCTGCACTCTCATGGTTTTTTCAGTGTTGTTCACAATAACCAATACATGGGATTGACAGGTGTCCTTTGGTGGATAAATGGAAAAAGAAAATATAGTACATGTACAATGGGATATTATTTAGCCATAAAAAATAAAATATGGATATTTGTAGCAAAAGACATACTAGAAGGCATTATGTTAGGTGAGATAAAAGCAAAAGAAAGAAAAACAAATATTTTATCATATGTGAAAGCTAAAAAAATTGATCTAATATAAGAAGAAATAGAATAATGATGATGTGAAGCTAGAAAGGTAAGAGGGATGGAGCATAGATAGAGGTTGGAAACTGGGTACCAAGATACCATTAGATGGGAGGTATAAATTTTCTGCAGCATAGTAGGGTGACTACAGTTTATAACAACTCATACATTTTATAAAGAGCTAAGAGTTCATTGGTTTCTAACCCAAAGAAATGACAAATTTTTAAGAAGATGTAAATACTAATCACCTGATTTGATCATTACACATTGTATAAGAAGGTATGTTAAATTATCACACTATACACCATAAATATGTAAAATTGTTTCAAATAAAAATAAATTCAGAAAATAATTACTAGGATCACATATGCTTATCCCAGCAATGCAAAGTAATCTATCAAAGAATAATAATTTCATCACAGTAATTGACTATGGATAAATATATTAAGATACAGACAATGATATTTGTAGCAGCACTGCCTGTCAGAACAAGGAGCTGAAGACAACCAAGGTATCCCTCTTTTAAGACAATAAAAGGATGTAAAGTGACATCACACAGAATGGAATATTATGTAGCAACCAAAATAATGAGCCTAGATATATGTATAGGAAGTAATGGATTCCAAAATTTTGGTGTTTAATGAAAAAAGTAAAGGATGGTATTTACTAATTTATAAATCTCTCCACTTAAAAACTACAAACATTAACTATATTTGCAAGGATATACTACCACTCTATGCCAAGTACTAATTGGTTTTATACTATGTACATATTAATCTGTTTAACTCATTAAATAACCATAGATGAATGGAGAAACTGAGGCACAGAAAGGTTCAACTGCTTGCACATAGTCCCTAGATGCATAGCGTCAGGATGAGGAATGGAACCTAAGACCCAAGGCCTGCATTGTGCAACAGTGTCATGTTGCCTCTTTTGTGGCAGATGGTAAGAAGGAAACACACCAAATAAACCACTGTGGTGGCAACTGGGGAGGAGTTAGTTAAGGTGGGGAGAGAAAATGAAGAGAAAAAAACACTGAAATAAAGCAAAAGGAAAGACCTACCAAGACGGGTGATGAGAGTGAGGACTGAGAAGGACGATCGATCACCTTAAACTATGCATCTTCTGTTGTTTTTTGGTTTTTGTGTTGTTTTTTTAAAGGTATGAGCATTGGCCAGAGAATTTTAATTACCCTTCAATCTTAAATAACCACATGTTTTAAATTCACAGGGCTTTTGTTTGTTTGTTTGTTTGTTTGTTTGGGGGGGTATTGTTTGTTTGTTTTTACTAATTAATAGCTTTGTGGGACAGAAAGTTCTATCTCAGCAAATTCAAGTGCCTCTCCCTGAAATGCCTAAAGAGACCAGATTCCTTCAACTCTGGAGACCCACTCACCACTTGCTTGACTATTGCCTCCCATATTCCTGATTTGTGCTTACATTTACTGACTGGAATTTCTCCTAATACCTGAAGATGAGTGTACTATTTAGCATCCACCTACCACCTAGTGATCATGTCTATTTCCAGAGCCGGTCTTCTTCTGCTCTGCTTTTCCTCTCTGTTGTGAAACTCACACATCTCACACACTGACCTCGTATCCATCCATCTGCCCATGCTTGTATTAATTCAATAGGCACTGAGTCTTTCCTGTGTACTGTGCACTATTCCAGGCATCAGAGAAGTCAAACACTAATTTTGACAACCAAAAGTACACTGTTCAAGAAGACAAACAAAACTTTACAACAACAAATGACTGCAGTAAAGTGGAATCTAATTAGATTATCACTGAGATTATATGCAATGATGTATATAGATAACAAGTTAATGAAAAGCACTGTGGTCAGTGTATACTAGCTCTAAACTTGTGTAATGCTTTGCAAAGGGCAGTTTCAACTTAGTTACAGGCCACTGATTCATTCAGTAATATCAAATACTGTGAAAAGTGCTTGAGCAGAGTCAGATAGATGAGCACCTAAGAGCTACATTCTGGTTTCCAAAATATGGAGGCAATTTTCATTGAGAAGTGGTTGTACCATTAGGGACCATATTTCCCATCTTCCCTTACTTGAGGGGAGGCCATGGGTATTTACTAGAGTGACATTGGTCAGTAGCCAGAAGACTCCAACGTGTCTGTGACTTCACACAATAAAAGTTTATTTAAGTTTGCCTGCAATAAAATGCAAGTAGTCATGGTGAGTAGAGGGGGAGCATTCCATGCAGCTGTCTTGAGACACAGGTTCTTAGGTTTGGGGGATTCTGTCATGTCCCAGGGACTTCTTGCTGGTAAGAAAATAAGAGGGTGAAAAAAACACATCCTCTCTTAACCACTTGGTCCAGATGTAACATACATCCACTGCTGTCCACATTTCATTAGTGACAACTAGTAATACACTCTGGCTTTACACAAGACAACGCTCAGGAAGTCCTGGCTGGGCCACCTGCCTTCCAGTGACAACTCCACACAACTAAAGAGAAAACATGAATTTTTAATGGTATTGTGTGACTGTTTCAAACCAAGGAGATGCTAGAAATACAGAAGACCACTTACGAGTTGTGGTGGTTAAGCAAGCCAGTATGCCTCCCAGCCCCCGCTTTTCCTCTTTCTTCTGAGTGGTAGTTCCCCACAGATAACTGAGGAAAAATTAGCATTGATATTCAAATACATGGAAAAAGTCCTCCTCCCACATAGGAAGGACAATATGGTGACTCTAAAATAGGTTTATCCAAAGTTCATCCAACCAACACATGTTTGTTACAACTAGAATTGCCCTAATGAATAAGCTGTTATAATTCGTATTATTACCAGGTTGGGAGGGGGAAAAACATGGAGGCCAGGAAGAGAGTGAGCCGCCCCGTGCAGTGCCGCCAGACCCTTAGATCTCACCTAGCCGGAATATTACATCTCTGAGAGTGTTAGAGGGCCCCTCTCCAGCTGCTCTCTGAAGAAATCACCAGCACTATGACCCCATGCGGGGCTCCTGGCCTTAGTGTTCAAGTAGATGCCCCAAGTTGGAGCAGGACCCAAAGCTCAAAGTTCTAGCCCACGCAAGACTCTGGGAGCCCCTTAGCAGAATCACCTATTAACACATGTGCAGATCACCAAGACATGGCTCCACGCTCATGCAAGTCACTCAGCTGCTACCTACCCACAGCACAATGCCATCTCCCAGCCTCCCCACCTCACAAGACACCCTGGAGCTGAAAGCAGACCGCCGCCATCTTGACTCAACATTCTCGCCATATTAACTAGGGGCAGTTCCCAAATCAGATCTCCAGTGATCAGGTACCAGGTTTCCAACCTTCCCCCCTCCCCAGCGGCGGTAACCCAACACAGTAGTTAGCCAACACAGGTGTGCAGTGTGACCAGGGAGCCACCCATGGGAGCCCACGGGTGAGAGTTTCCTCAGTTGGGAGCTGCTAAGGGAGAGGGAGGACCAGGAACTGGGAAATCTCCAGGCAAGAGAGGGAGATAGTACCTCGTGCTCACGTCATATGAGCGATCCCCAGAAGAGACCCGTAAGGTGCAGTCTTTCTGCAGGGACTGATGGGTGCCACTCCCCACATCCAGGCGCCTGTGCCAGGACCAGTCTTCCCACCCTTACAGCTTATAACAGATGACGCCACCTACTGGATGCGAAGAGAAGAAGGAAAGATACAGACCTCTAAAGCTAGCTACAACCCTGGCTTCTTCCTTGAGTTTTTTGTTTGTTGGTTGGTTGGCTGTTTTTTGTTTTTTGTTTTTTTTTCTCTTCTACCCCTCCATCCTCCTGCCTTCATATCCCTCAACATATGTGAAACTAAGAACTTTGCATGAAATAGGACGTTGAGGACTGAGTCATCTGAATAATATAATATAGAAGTGTTGTATATGCCCTTTTTTTCTTTTCCTTTTTAGTCTTTCATTTTTCTTTCCCCTCCAAATTTTACTATTTTAACATCTGTATTTTTCTAAATACATATGTGTGTTGTTTTATGTACTCTACTGTCATCCACGTGGCCTACCCTAAATTACTTCCTGTCTATTCTCTTGCTACTAACCCTCTTCACTAGCTTTCTCCTTCATACTTCCTAAGACATATTAACTATATCCTCACATCCTACCTCCTCAGCATATTGTCCTAAGTCCCACCCCCAGTTTATTGTCCACTGTCAGAAACTGTAAACATTTTTATAAAACTACTGATTATATTTTAGATAATAATTGAATTCAACATTTCTGTACATTGAGACTAAACTGTAAACGTCTCAATAACAACAAATTGCTCATAGGTGGTATATTGTTGATACTGGGATCTGTTAATATGGTCCTTCCCCACAAAGGAGAGGTCTTGTAACCCTAAAAGAGCACTACAAACCTATAGGGTAAAAACAATAACAATCTAGACCCACAGAGTCTAGAAAGGAAGACACATGAGCAACATGAAAAAACAAGGGAAGAAAGTGCCCCAAACAAATGAAGACACCACATCATTAGAATCATTGGCAGCCACAGCAGAAGAAATTGCAGAGAAGGAGTTTAAGATATACATGGTTAAAATGTTCTGGAAATTCAAGGAAGATACAAGAGAGCAAATACAGGCAGTGAAAGATCACTTGGACAAGGAGCTATATAAGCAAATACAGGAAGCAAAAGATCACCTCAACAGGGATATAGAGGTGCTAAAAAAATTTTTAAAAATCCTTGAAATGAAAGAAATAATAAACCAAATTAAAAGCTCAAATGAAAGCATCACCAACAGAGTAGACCACTTAGAAGACAGGATATCAGACAATGAAGAAAAAATATATAATCTTGAAAAGAACATAGACCACACATTATCAATGGTAAGAAACCACAAGCAGAACATTCAAGAAATATGGAATAGCATAAAAAGATCAAATTTAAGAGTTATTGGGATAGAGGAAAGCAGAGAGGTCCAAACCAATGGAAAGAACAATCTATTCAAAGAAATCATATCAGAAAATTTTCCAAACAAGAAGAATGAATTGGAAATCCAAATTCAAGAAGCCTACAGGATGCCGAATGTACAAAATCACAGGAGATCCACACAAAGGCATATTATAATGAAAATGCCCAACATACAGAATAAGGAGAGAATTTTAAAAGCCATAAGAGAAAGGAATCAGATTACACATAGGTGAAAAACAATTAGGATAATGGCAGATTTTAACACAGACCCTGAAAGCTAGAAAATCATGAAACAACATATATAAAGCTCTAAAATAAAATAGGTGCCAACCAAGAATCTTGTACCCAACAAAATTAAGCTTTAGGTTTGAAGATGAAATAAAAATCTTCCATGATAAACAAAAGTTAAAAGAATTTATAGCTAGAAAACTGACACTACAAATCATCCTTGGAAAAATATTCCATGAAGAAGAAACAAAAACAACAATGAAAATCAGCAGAGGGAGGTAGTACACTAAAGGGAAAAACTAATCAAAGAAGAAAATCAAGTCAAGTTAAATAACAAAAATAAACAAATATGGCTGGGAATACAAACCATGGCTCAATAGTAACCCTGAATGTTAATGGTTTTAACTCACCAATCAAAAGACATAGACTAGCAGATTGGATTTAAAAAAAAAAAAAAAGACTCAACAATATGCTGCCTCCAGGAAACTCGTCTGATAGGTAAAGACATACACAGACTGAAGGTAAAATGTTGGGACAAATCATACCACTCACAAGGACTTCGGATAGGTAAAGACATACACAGACTGAAGGTAAAATGTTGGGACAAATCATACCACTCACAAGGACTTCGGAAGCAAGCAGGGGTTTCCATCTTTCTATCAACTAAAGTAGACTTGAAGCCAAAGTTAATCAAAAGAGATAAAGATGGACATTACATACTGCTCAAGGGAAACATACACCAACAAAACATAACAATTTTAAATATATATGTCCCAAACAATGGTGCAGCTATCTTCATCAAACAGATTCTTTTCAAGTTCAAGAGTCAAATTGATCACAACACAATAATCTTGGGTGACTTTAACACACCTCTCTCACACTAGATAGATCTTCGAAACAAAAATCGAATAAAGAATCAATAGAACTCAATAATCCAATCAATAACTTAGACTTAACTGACATATATATAATATTTCAACCTGCATCAAGCAGATACATTTTCTTCTCAGCAGCACATGGATCTTTCTCTAAAATAGACCATATACTATGCCACAAAGCAACTCTTAGCAAATACAAAAAAACTAGAGATACTACCATGTAATTTATCAGATCATAATGATATAAAATTGGAAATCAATGACAAAATAAAAAATAAAAATTACTCCAACATCTGGAGACTAAACAATATGCTACTGAATGAACAACGGGTTGCAGAAGACATCAAAGAGGAGATTAAAAAATTCTTACAGGTAAATGAGAACATATACACAACATATCGAGATCTCTGGAACACTATAAAAACAGTTCCAAGAGGAAAGTTCATTGCATGGAGTTCATTCCTTAAAAGAAGAAAAAGTCAACAAATAAATGACCTCACTTTACATCTCAAAGCCCTAGAAAAAGAAGAACAAATCAACAGCAAAAGCAGTAGAAGGCAAGAATAATAAAATAGAAGATAGAGAAGGCATTGACGAATTTCTTGAGTCATACAACTTGCCCAGACTGAATCAGGAAGATATACACAATTTAAACAGACCAATAGCAAGTGATGAAATAGAAGATGCCATGAGAAGCCTACCAACCAAGAAAAGCCCAGGACCGGATGGTTACACAGCCGAGTTCTACAAGAACTTCAAGAACTAATATAAATACTCTTCAATTTATTTTAGGAAATAGAAAAAGAGGCAGCACTTCCAAACTCATTCTACGAAACCAATATCGCCCTGACTCCAAAACCGGCAAAGACACATCAAAGAAAGAAAACTTTAGACAATATCTCTAATGAACATAGATGCAAAAATTCTCAATAAAATTCTGGCAAATCAAATACAAAAACACATCAAAAAGATCCTGCACCATGATCAAGCGAGATTCATCCCAGGTATGAAGGTTGGTTCAACATAAGGAAATCAATAAATGTAATTCATCACATCAATAGACTCAAAGAAAAGAATCATATGATCATCTTAATAGATGAAAAAAAATAATTTGACAAAATTCAGCACCCCTGTATGTCCAAAACAATAGAAAAACTAGGGATAACAGGAACTTATCTCAACATCATAAAAGCTATCTACACTAAGCCCCAGGCCAACATCATTCTAAATGGAGAAAAATTGAAGCCATTCCCTCTAAAAACTGGAGCAAGACAGGGATGCCCTCTTTCACCACTTCTATTTAACAGTCCTTGAAACACTAGCCAGAGCAATTAGAAAGATGAAAGAAATTAAAGGGATACATACAGGAAAAGAAGAGTTTAAAATAGCACTACTTGCTGACAATGTGATTCTATACCTAGAAGACACAAAAAGCTTCACCAGAAAACTTTTAGAACTAGTAAACAAATTCAGCAAAGTAGCAGGTTATAAAATCAACACCCATAACTCAAAGGCATTTCTGTATATCAGTGACAAATCCTCCAACACAGAAATAAGGAAAATTACCCCATTTACAATAGCCTCAAACAAAATAAAATACTTGGGAATCAACTTAATGAAAGCGGTAAAATATCTATACAATGATAACTATAGAAACCTAAAGAAATAAATCAAAGAAGACCTTGAAAGATGGGAAGATTTACCTTGCTCTTGGATAGGCAGAATTAATATTATCAAAATGACCATACTTCCAGAAGCACTATACAGATTTAATGCAATTCTGAACAAAATCCAATGGCATTCCTCATAGAAATAGAAAAAGCAATCATGAAATTGATCTGGAAAAATGAGAGACCCAGAATAGCTAAAGCAATCCTTAGCAGGAAGAGTCAAGCAAGTGGTATTGCTATACCAGACCTTAAACTATACTACAGAGCAATAGTAACAAAACCAGCATGGTACTGGCACCAAAACAGACTGATAGACCAGTGGTACAGAATAGAGGACACAGAAACTAACCCACAAAATTACAATTATATTATACAAAAGCACTAATGGATTGGAGAAAACATGCATTGGAGAAAAGATAGCCTCTTCAACAAATGGTGCTGGGCAAACTAGAAATCCATATGCAACAAAATGAAACTAAACCCCTATCTCTCACCATGCACAAAACTCAACACAAAATGGATCAAGGACTTAGGAATACAACCAGAGACCCTGTGTCTAATAGAAGAAAAAGTAGGCCCTAATCTCCATCATGTGGGATCAGACTCCAGCTTCCTTAATAAGACTCCTATAGCACAAGAATTAAAACCAAGAATCAATAAATGGGATGGACTCAAACTAAAAAGTTTCTTCTCAGCCAAAGAAACAATATGTGAAGTGAATATAAAGCCTACATCTTGGGAACAATTTTTTACCCCTCACACATCAAGTAGAGCACTAATCTCTAGGGTATATAAAGAATTCAAAAAGTAAAACACCAAAAACACAAATAACCCAATCAATAAATGGGCCAAGGCCATGAACAGACACTTCTCAGAAGAGGATATTCAATCAATCAACAAATAAATGAAAAAATGTTCATCTTCTCTAGCCATTAGAGAAATGCAATCAAAACTACTCTTAAGATACCATCTCACTCCAGTCAGAATGGCAGTATTATGAAGACAAACAGCAATAAGTGTTGGTGAGGATGTGGGGGAAAAGGTACACTCATACACTGCTGATGGGGCTGCAAATTGATGCAGTCAGTATGCAAAGCACTATGGAAATTCCTTGGAAATCTGGGAATGAAACCACCATTTGACCCAGCTATCCCTCTTTTTGGACTATACCCAAAGGACTTAAAAACAGCATACTACAGGGACACAGCCACATCAATGTTTATAGCAGCACAATTCACAAAAGCTAAACTGTGGAGCCAGCCTAAATGCCCTTCAATGGATGAATGGATAAAAAAAATGTGGTATATATACACAATGGAATACTACTCAGCAATAAAAGAGAATAAAATTATAGCATTTGCAGGTAAATGGATGGTGCTGGAGAATATAATGCTAAGTGAAGTTAGCCAATACCCAAAAAACAAATGCTGAATGTTTCTCTGATATAAGGAGGCTGACTCATATTTGGGTAGGGAGTGTGAATATGAGAGGAACAGATGAATTCTAGATAGGGAGGAGGGGAGGGAGGGAAAGGGAGGGGGCAGGGGATTAGCAAAGATGGTGGAATGTGATAGACATCATTATCCAAAGTACATATATGAAGACATGAATTTATGTGAACATAGTTTATAAACAAACAGAGGTATAAAAATTGTTCTATATGTGTAATAGAATTGTGATGTATTCTGCTGTTATGTATTTAAAAAATAAAACCAGTAAAAAATAAAATTTCAATAATAATACTGAAAATAAATAAACAAACAAACAAACAAATAAATAAATAAACAAACTCTACCAATAACAGCTCATCAAATGGCTTAGCACATTTTATGGCACAAAGTTCAATAAATATTATATCCTTGGTTATTTAAATTTTCTTTAAGGTCCTTTTAGGAATGTGGGTTTAATGACTCACCACACATTTTCTTTCTTCCTGAAGCCCCGAGGATATGTCTATGGTCCTGTTACTACTCATATTAATGTGAAAAAAAATAAAAACTATATTGGGTAAATGTGTTAGCTTTTTGTTGCTGTAAAAAAATATCTAACAAGAACAACTTAGAGGCAGGTAAGTTATTTTGACTCACAGTCTCAGAGGTTCAGTCCATGGTTGGCTGGCTCCATTGCTTTGGACCCAAGATGAAACAGAACATCGTGGTGGAAGGGTACAGCAGAGGAAAACTGCTGGGCTCTTGGAAGCCAGGAAACAGAGAAAGAACACAAGGAGACAGGGGCAAAACTATAAACCCCAAAGTCATGCCCCAAGTTACCTACTTCTAACCATGTACCACCTGCTTATAGCTAAGGATCAAGAACAGTAATTCTTTTAAATCATTAATCCATCAAATGGATCAATCCACTGATAAGACCATAGTTCGTGTAATCCAATCATTTCACCTTTGCACATTCCTACATTAATAGAAGTTTTTGGAGGACACTCATATCCAAGTCATAACAGTAAGCATTTAGTGTTAGGGGAGTAGAAAGGGAAAAAAGGGATCCAGGACTTTCTCTACAGGATATCCTCCCACTTGCCTACCCATTGTTCAGACCCCTTCTTGTCTGTCTCATTTTTATGGTTTGAGACCGTGCCTTGCTCTCAAATCCCAGTAATTTAACTTAATATGCACAACCGTCTCCTTGAAATTAAACATAAATATACACAATTATAAAAGGTATCAATCACTGAAATCTTGAGCAGAAATATGATTATAACTCACCACAAAGATAAAAGAAGCCAGATGCCATCTGTACTCACCTGTTTGCACTGCCACAACAAAATATCACAGCCTGATGACTTAAAATGTGTATATTATTCATATATATTAATCATATAATTTACAACAGCTCTGGAGGCTCAAAGTCCAAAATCAAGGTGCTGGCAGGGTGGTTTCTCTGAGGACTCTCCTTGGCCTACAGAGAGTCATCCGCTTTTTGCCTTTTGACATGCTGTTTCCTCTGCACATGCCCATCCCTGGTGTCTCTTGCTCTTCTTACAAGGACACCAGTCACATTGGATTAGGGCTGCACCCTTATGAACTCATTTAGTCTGTCTTACCTGTTTATAGATCCTTTCTCCAAATGGAGTTGCATGGGTAATAAGGGCTTTGACATGTGAATTTAGAGGGACACAATTTCACACACATGCCATCTCTTCATTTCCAAGGAATTCATCATTATATGTGCCTCAAAGCTTGAGATGAAAAATCATAGGCTGTACCACAAAAACACAAATGCTATTTTTGAAGATGATACATTTGCCCTCATGTCCTTCTGAATATTGAAGAGTCCAGAGTCCTCTGATCTTATTCCTTAATTTATCCATTAACATAAAACAGTGTTTTGATGGCAAGAACATTTGTATTGAAGTTTGCCTGAGTAAGAATGCTGACTCAAACTTGCCAGCTGTGTGATATTGGGCCAATTACTTAATGTCTTGAAAATTCAGGTTGCTCATCTTTAGAATGGGAAAAATTATGCCTACTTTATAGGATTAGTTGAAGTATCTGAAGTGTAATTGTATGGTGTACTATTTTCCTCTTACCACTGTTACCATTATATTTGATGTCTTGAAACAATACACACTTATTCTCCTACAGTTCTGAAAGTCAGAAATCCTAGATGACTTAGGGGGCTGCAATCAAGGTGTTGACAGGACTAGTTCCTCTGCAAGCTGGAATATATCTGTTCCTGATCTCAACTAACTCCTAGAAGATGCTAACATTCCTTGATTCCTGGCCCCTTCTTGCATTTTTAAAGCCATCAGAGCAGCATCTTCTGTCTTCTTGACTCCCTGGCTGTCTTATAAGTACATTTGTGATTACATTGTGACCACATAGATAATCCACACAATCTCCCAGTCTCGAGAGCCTTAATTAACCACATCTGTAAAGTCCCTTTGCTATATGAGGTAACATATTCAAAAGTTAGAACATCATTATCTTTATGAGCTATCACTCAGCCTACCACATATGCCTCATTGTAAATTCTCAGAGTGGGCACCTGTTGGTTTTACCTGCACAATACCCTCTTTACACTCCAAATGAAAATATGGTAGATTGAGTTATGGTTCTCAATTCCTCATTTTCTTTTTCAGTAGAATTTCGCAGCCAGCCTTTTACTTTTTGTCTAGAGTAGAAAGAGGATATCGCTTTGAGCAGAGGCTTTAACCATATTTGTTTGGCTTGGCTTTTGTTTTGAGAATAGACGCCCTGGATGACTCCTAGGTCCAGAGCAAGAGACATGTAGAAGACTTATACCCAACACATATTTCTGAAGCAGTGATGTCCTAGACAACTTGTCAGGGAATATAAAACCTTTCTTGTGGTAAGACGGGAGATTTTGATGTTGTCTTTTCTTCAGCACTATCATTGCAGTGGCTGATTAAATTAAAGTACATAACCTTTCCTTGGAGAAACCTTTTAGATTAGGTTCGCTAGAAGGAGACCTTCTCACAAGGACTCCCAGGAAAGTGATTTATTAAGATGCATTCCCAGGCAAATCTGTAAGGATGTGGCTATGTGAGTCAAGGAAACTGCAATATCACAGTTCAAAGTAGACAACATTAGCTCAACTTCACAAAAGAACTCTAGAGATGTTTTAGGTCATACCTCAGAGAGATGTCTCCACAAAGAGAAGGAAGCTGAAGTATTTATACTCAACTCCTCCCATTCATTGTGTGAACACTGCCTTTAGGGCTTTAGGAAAACAATGTATCGACAGATGCATTCTTCATGAATGCAGGCAAAGTAGGTTCTGACAGCTTGTAGGTATCTCTCTGACAAATATATAGGCACGCATATACATACACACACACACACACACACACACACACACATATATATATATATATATATATATATATATAGAGAGAGAGAGAGAGAGAGAGAGAGAGAGATGCAAATGTTGAGATCTGAAGAATTATGGGATGAATACTGACAACAGCGGATACACCACTCTTCTGGTTAAGTGAATTCTGCTTTCATATCCAGGGTGGATACTATGACCCAAACTTGACCAATCATTATATTCCATCTCTGTAGCTTCAGTGATCAATCCAGGGATGAGTGCATGATACAACTAATTCTATTCAGAGAATGTTCCAGGAAAATTATGGAATAACTAGAAAAGAAGTGCTATCCTTACTTACATTGATGTTGCTGAGAGGATGGGGTGGAGGGTCACCTTGCTTGAAATGGAGACAACCAGAAGGAAGCAAAGCAGAGAAGCCACAGGAGTGAGAGTCCAGTGGCCTTATTTGAGTCACTTGGCTCAGCCCTAACTAAACCTGCACTAGACATTGCTATTATGGGTGTGTAAGTTGCAACCAAGAATGTTAAGGATTCACTAGTATTATCTAATTCATTTCTAAAATCCTTTGAAATCTTAATAAGAAACATTTAATTTTGTCTATTAAAATGTAGTAGTCACAAACTAAGATTATGCAATAATTTCACAAACTTTGCCTCCTGGACTCATTAGGGCAAGTGTCATAGTAAGAATTAGGTATTAACATCTCTCATTTTACAGTTGATAAATCTAAGACTCAAGATTATGTCACCAAGAACTGCCCAAGAGTCAAGTGTTGAGCTGAATTTTGAATCCAGATCTGCCTGGCTCAAAATCCTTTCCCTTTCTACTACAAAATTTTGTTTTACTCAAAACAACTACAAAGATCAAATGCAATCTAATGTCATTTTATGTTGGACCCCTGTACACATCTTATTTCTGCTTGTGGAAATGGTACTCATTCTTCAAGTCACTGCTCAAATTATTTTACTATGTCTGAGTCTCAATTTCTTAACTATTTCCCATGTAAAGTAGTTGAAAAAAATTAAAGAGCATAACACATGAGCAAATGTTTCTGGCACAATACATGCAATGCACTAGATGCTTAACAAATTATCTAAAATCCACTTTGTACATTACTGAAACATAAGTTTAAGAAGGATAGTTATAAATTAATCTTTATAGATATTTCCCAGAATATTCTAATCAACAGTGTCTTTTCATGTCAATAATCTTGAATTTTTTTCTTTCTTTACCTTCCTGTGTCATCAAAGATGGGAGAAATCAGTATCATTCCTCCAGTTCAGTACAACCCTCAAGTTACCCCAAAGATTGTGAAGTTCTTATGGTAAGTAGGGAAAGACTAAGTGCATTTATTGGTCACCTACTATGAGCCATGCATAATGTTCAATTTTATATAAATATTAATTCATTTAATCATCAAACCACTTATGAAGTCATATTATTATCCTTGCTTTTCATATGAGAAAATTAAGACTCAGAAACAACAGCCAAGTCATGTAAAATCACTCATGAATAGCAAAAGGGAATGTTATTGCAGAAAGTGCATCAATTCTGGGGTGAAGGGGACCAAAATCCCAACAATTACTAGTTATATGAAGTTGGGCCAGTGACTTCAGAGCTTTGTATGGACAGACTGAAATAGTGTCTATTAAAGCCTGGCTTATAGTAAATACCCATTAAATAGTGACCCTGCTGTCTTCTAGACAGCAGTGGGGCTGTGAGTTGACCCCCATTTGTATCTGACTCTTTGCCTTCCCAGCCTCCTTGTATAGACATGGGGCATGAGATTTTTCAGACCTAGAAATGCGTATTTGGGTATTAATTGATTTTTTATTTAAAATGAATTCCTTAAAAAAACCCTCTCATCTGCTGAAGATTCAATTGAAATTATTAGCCTATAGCATTTATGTAAATATGACGTATGCAGCTCTAACAAAAACAGATTAACCCCTCACTTTCATATTTTACGCTGCATGAGGCACTGAAAACTAAGTCTGGTGAATAGATGTCTTTTGTGGTTTTAATCATAACAATTGTACCAAATGACTTCTTCTTGTGCATGTGATAACATCATAATGGAAAACTAAATCGATAGCATATTTCTCAATCTAATTATATGTCTTGCATTTCTAAACCAGTTTTAATGAAATACAATAAGTGGTAGTGTGGAAATTAGAAGAGGCTGAAAAAAAAAAAGAAAAACTAAAAGAAAAAGCAGTTGTCAATAATACTGTCAGTGAGAGGAATAGAAGTCTGAACTATGCCTGTCTCTTGTGAACAATGCCTTCCATTGTGGCTATGCAATAAAACACCAAAGAGGTGGTGAGCTTATTCAAACAAATCATCATTTTCAGAAACAAGCATTTTTACAGAACAAGCCAAGGCTACATTAATTAAAAAATATATAAGCACCATCAGAAACTGCAAAACTCAACTACACACAACCCTCATCTTTCTCTTTTAGGCCGCCACCTTATTAACACACCAAGGACTTAACATGATTTCAAAATACCTTTTAAATAACACATCAGGCTCATTATAGAAAATTTGGAAAATATTGAAAGATACAAAGAAAAAATACAATAACCCCAAATCTCATACCCAGAGGTGATTGACATTTTCTCATATTCCTTCAGTTTTTCTTATATATATGTCATATCTCTGAAATGATATAACTTGGTTGGAAGCATAGTCAGATAATTCAAAAAAATAAATAGTGCACAGATAGATGCTGATATAAAAACGTTATTTTTATAGATGCTGAAATAGTTTGCTAAGGTTGCTATAACAAGGGGCCATAGCCCAGGTGGCTTTAAATAACAAATCTATTTCCTTGTAGTTCTGGAGGCTGGCAGTCTGAGATCAAGGCATTGTCAGGGGTGGTTTCTTCTGAGATCCTTCTGTACTAGGAAATGACCACTTTCTCCCCCGTGTCTACCAGTAGTCTTTCCTCTGAATATGCTATGTCTAAATGGCTTCTTCATATAGGAGGCCTTTTATATTGGCTTTGGGCCTAGCCTAATGACATCATCTTAACTTCAACACCTATTAAAAGAACTATATCTCCAAATACAGTCACAATTTGAAGTACTGGAGTTCAGGTTTTCAAAATATAAGTTGGGGAGGGAGATATAAGTCAGTCTGTAACAAGTGCTAAATGTGACAAAATAAATACTTTATATACCCAATAATATAATAATACCTCATGTATGCTCATATCCTGAAAATATTCATAGATCTTTCAACAGGCACTAGAAACATAAGTAGTAGTAAACCAAAGTCTCTGTCTTGAAGAAATCGAAATCAGTGGGCAAAGTAAGGACTGTTAATAATTACTGGAATTTTAACATTTAGCATGACTCTGGGGAAAAAATTGTGTCAAAGATCACCTTATACCAAATACCAAAATAAATTCAAAATTAAAAAGGATAAATGTAAGGAAAGGGAAGAGAAACAAAAAGGAGGAGAAGGAGGTTAGCAAAGGAAAATTAGTAGAAAAGGGATGAGAGTTTTATGTAAATTGTGAATAAGGGAGATTTTTGTCTTTAATTCATTCATAAATTCATTTATTTAATAAGCATTAATTGACCAAAGACGACATGCCAGGTGTTCTGCTAGACACAGAACGAACCAGGTTTTTTGGTGCTCATGCACAATGCAAGAAGTCCCTTGGCTTGTTAGAATGTGAATACAAGTTCACAGTTCTTTGCTAGCCTGTTCAGTGTTGACCTCATCTATGCTACCAACATCACATGCTGTATGCAGCAAACAAGTCCCCATGTAAGTTGTTTTCTAAGCATTTTTGTAAATCAGATCCTATTAGAAATGCACAAAGAGGGCCGGCTGTTAAAGAAGCCCTGAGGGAACCCTGTGTGAAAAGAAGCATCCTTATGGAAAGGAAAGATTGCTGCCTCGGCTCCAGTGCTGTCTCAATCCTGACTGTGGTACCTAGGCCCCGGCTTGCAGGTTATGCCTGAGCGCTCATCTGTGCTCACACTGTCTGTCCTTCTGCCTGGGACTGCAAACCCCTGGAGGTTGGCCCACCACATCTGTTCCCTTCATTGTGGCTGGTGTCACAATGAAGCTTTATGAAGCTTTCACAAAGAGATCCTAGTAAATGCTTTTAGATGCTGATAATGGTGCAGAAAAGGAACTCAGCAGGCAATACCTGTGGGGCTATAGAGAATGCTTCCTCCATACCCTTCTGACCAGGCAGGCCCTGAATCACATGCCTGGAACTGCACTTCCAGCTACAGGGAGAGAGCAGGCCCCCGGGATCTCTTGGTCCCATTATCTTCCCAGTGGCAGAGAAAAAAAAATTATTTGAGGGATGACAAAATAGGATGAGAGAGTTGGGAATTTGGGGGGGGGGGCTTGCCAAGAAGTTCAGTCTGGAAGACATTTGGGTGCTCACCACCCAGAGCCTTGAAAAAGGAGTCAAGTTTTTCTCTACTCTTCCAGGTAGGACAGCCAGAGGGTCACTGTTCTTGTCAATGGAACTGACTCATATCAGCAGCTCATTACATTGATGCATGCTCTCATAATTCAGTTAATTTCTCAGAAGAAACAGATATCCCTGCTCTTATCTTGAGTTCCAAAAAAGAACTTCGACAAAAGTTGGTTTTCTAATAAGTAATCTTATAATGCTATTAGCAATAAATGAGTGGTATAATTTCTAATGGACAATTGCTGATTTTGATCAAAATGTAGTGACCCTAAAGTTGTCTTCACTCAATGTTAACAAATATTGCCTCCGAACTATGTCAATATTGGTGAATTCCCTAAAGGGGAAAATTATCTCTGATAGAATGAAGTCATTTTAATTCTTGGACAAGTTTTCTATTTAGTAATATTTTTCCATCTTTATTTCTATCTTATTAAACCTATTTTCATGAATGTCCATTTTTTTCCTTTTGTACTTTACAATAGAACCTTAATTCATCATTTTGTTAATTGTCAACACTAAATTCAATAACAATAGCTTCTCCCTTCATAAGTTTTCTTTGGGGGATATTATTTCCACAAGGTCTAATTTTCTTGACACAATTTAGAATTTATAGATTTTGTCAAAATAATTTTATTCGCTTACCAATATTTTGTTAATAAGTTATTTTACAATATTGAGCTTTAGCCTTTGATGATTTTGTTGGATTATACCTCCAAAAAAAATGAGTATATTCCAAGTTGATTTTTGCATTCTTCAACTTCATGAATTTTTTTTTATCTCTAACACATTTACTTATGTGAAGCCTTAACTGTTGTCAATTTCTGCTTTTTATTATTTCTATGAATAAAACATCCCATGTGAATTTGCTATCAAATAGTATATTTCTATTAATCTGTAAAAACAAATCAGAAACAGAAGTCAAAATATCTGTGAAGTCAAAATAGTGCGGTGGAAACTTGCTGCTTACTTCAAATCCCAGCTTCCTTGGAGTGGTGAGTCGCTTGCATGTAGGGGAATAATCTTACACAGAACACTTTCCAGGAGATGGCCATGGAGGCGTCCACTATCTCAGCCACCTGACAGTGAAGCGTGAGCACATAACTGGTTCCATCAGTCCGCTTTGACTCTATAGCTAGAGAAATAAAGATGGGGAAAGGGGGAGGGGTGTTATGTTTTTGTGTTTATGCCACAATTGTAAGAGTACTGGAATAATCATGAGAGCTTTGCATGCCAGGTTTAAGGGTTTGACCCTTATTCTAGAAGGATCAGGAGACATACAGAATTAATTCTATTTGGGGAATTTCATGCTCATATCTGGGATGTAGAAAAATGACTCTAACAGTATCATGGAGAATGGATTGAAAATATCAAGTTGGGAGAGAGGCCTCCTCACGACCTACTCTGAACCACAGTTTGGTATCTTCCCAACCCCTTATGATATGGCTCTCTACTTCACTAAAACCTTCCACATTTCTAGGCTTTCCATGACCCAAGAAATTCCTTGCTCCTGTTCGCTACCCAAAAGGCCCCAATACACAATAATATCAACATGAAGTGAACATTAATATCTATGATATTACACAATAATATCAACATGAAGTGAACATTAATATCTATGATATTGATAACAAACATTTATTCCATTTATGCCATTTATTTCCATTAATCTCAGCAGATAAGAAAATTTAGGTCTGGAAAGGCTAGGTGACTTGTTTAAATTTGTCTAACTAGTAAGTAGTAAGGCCTATATTTAAATTCAGTTTGAGTGTATGGGTTTTAATCTATTTTTTGTTGTTACAACAGAATAACTGAGACAGGATGATCTATCGGGGGAAAAAAAGTTCAATTTTGCTTCATAGTCCTGAAGACTGGTTAAATTCAAGAGCCTATTACTGGCATCAGATTATCTTCCAGTTCGGGCCTCTTACTGCTTTAACTTATGGCAGAAAGGAGAAGGGCAAACAGACACATATGGAAGAGAGAGCTAAAGGAGCTGAGTTTCCTTTATAAAAACCAGTTCCCTCCTCATGACCTCATCACCTCTTACAGCCTCATCTCCCAACACAACAATGGCAGTCAAATTTCAGCATGAGTTTCAGAGATGACAAGCCATATTCTAGTCATAGCCCTATGCATATTCTTAACCCAAACTATGCTGTTCCACCACAAGATATTTGAAAGTTCACAGTGTGCCATGCATTTTCACATATATTCTCTTACTGTAATATTCTTGGTTAGGTGTTACTATTTCAATGCAGAGAAAACTGAATCACTGGTTGTCAATGGTTTGGAATGTGAGGTGTCCTCCAAAAGCTCATGTGTGAGACAATGCAAGAAGATTTACCTGAGAAATGATTGGGTTGTGAGAGTCTTAACCCAATCCGTGTATTAATCCCATGATGGGAATAACTGAGTGGTAACTGAAGGCAGGTAGGGAGTGACTGGAGGAGGTGGGTCACTGGGAGCATGGCTTTTGGGTATATATTTTGTATTGTGCAAATGGAGTTTCTCTCTCTGCTTTCTGATCATCATGTGAGCTGCTTCCCTCCACCATTCTTTTCTACCATGAGGTTCTGTCTCACCTCCAGTCCAGAGAAATGAAGCTGTCTCTGGACTGAGATGTCTAAAACTGTAAGCCTTCAAATAAACTTTTCCTCTTCTAAAATTGTGTTTTCCAGGTCTTTTAGTCATAGCAGCAAAAAAGCTGACTAAAACATTGGTCTAATTACAAAGTCATTATACTTACCCATGAGTGTCTGGCTCATGGATGTTTGTTGGAAGACTGACTCCTTTCCTCCTCTCTGTTGTTGCTGTGTCTGCCATGCCCATATGCATATCTTGCTGGTTATCCAAATATAAAACTGGTCTAATCACACCTGCATCCCAAAACGGCTAGTACCCATTCCTATTAATAATCCAGCCTGTATGTGGGGCTGGAGATATCAATTGTTGTGGTTTCTCACTCATATCTCTTCCAAGCAAAACTGTCCAGCCCATAACCTGCTGCCTACATGACCACATTCACTTTTCCATGACTCTGCTATTCATCTAAAACTGGTTGAATTTGAAAGGAGACAATCATACAGCCTTTGTTGGAAAGTTGAAATTAAAATGTTGAGGGTATAAAGCAGATTGATATTGGGAACCAGCAGTTCAAAGGCATAATCAGAATCTAAATAACCATGATAAGCCACAGGTGAGCCAAAGATACAGGGAGCAGAAGCAAAGAAGATGCTAGAACTCTAAGTCATAGAAGAGGATGTAGAGTAATTGCTCACGGAGGATGAAAATGCCCAGAGGGTGTGGGAGACAGTGAGGCCCATGGCAGAGAAGGGAGGAGTATTGGAGCTGCCCAATTTATAATGCCTCTTTGTCTCTATCCAAGAGTGACGTGGAATGTAGGTGACACTCTCTCCCTTACTACCCACAGAGACAAACTTAAATAATAATAATAGCAAACAGCCTACTCCCACCACTGAATCTTGAAGTTTTCTTGTAAAAGATTTTTGGGGTGCTTAATTCAAAATCAAGATGGAAAGAAAGTCCAATTATGAAATGTGAAACCTGGAGTCTGTGAGCTAAGCCTCTAGTCCCAGATGCCAAATGACCCAGCTCTCCTCCTGGTTCCCTCCAGCCCTTGCTGGGGTCCCTTCTACAGTTCCCAAGAGTCCATCTCAATCTCTTTGGAGTTGTGGGAAATCTTCCCTCTGCCTAGAACTCCAGCCATATATCAGATCTGGCCTCTCCAGACATTTAAGCTCTGTGGCTCAAGAATGGATTTGGGTTGTTGTTTATTGCTGTTACAAATACAACCAAGATTTGACCTCCCTCTCTGCTTAAAGCCTCTTATCCCTGCTTTCAGAGAAAGCCACCGGAAGGAAATGGTATCTTGATTTACTTTTCCTTCCCAGTGATATTTCAAGTCCATTTTTGCAGCAACCACACATACCACCTACTACCAAGGTGATTTAAAAGGTGAGGCTTTGTGTGCTGGCAGCTTCACCAATCCTCTACACTGAAATCTGAACTATATCCCTCAAAGACTCCTGCATTTCACAAAAAGCTTTGCTTGGCAAAGGAAAGAATGTGAGCACATTTAGACTAGATTCCCCGAACAAAGGGCTCCCATGCTCACTTTGAAAGAGGAGATTTAGTGTGGTTGTGATATTGACCAGGGCTAAAAAGTCTGATGCTAGCAACTTACTCATTTTCCAAATCACTGGGTCTCTGCCTCAGTGGGAGTTTACGGGAAAACAAGGGAGAGGGCATTGTGGAAATGACTAGTTGGCAAAATTGCCTTATTTTCTCTGGCTGTTTGTCCCTTGCTGCTCATCTCCAAGGCAGACATCCTCACACTGGCACCACGTGCATCTTCATGCAGGAAAGAATCAAAACCCAGGTCAAGTGGGCCTTAACAATTTGGCAAAGTTCAAGGTGTTTTGGAGGAGGCCTCCACCTCGGCTGTCTCCTCCTCTAGCTCGTTTTATCTTCCTGGCATTCTGTCAGTTCCAGCTCAAGTTCTGCTTGAGGGGTTTAGTACTTCTAGAACAAACTAAAATGTTCTCTTCAAAAGGCAAAACAAAAATTTCCTATAGACTCTTCAGGAATGATTTCATCATATATTTATTTCATTAATAAGAAGAACCCAATACATGGATTTGGGGGTGAGTAAAGAAAGATAGAAAGACAGAAAAAGGATTTATTTATATGTGACTTGAGTTTTTTAAAACAATGCACATATATTATCTTAATAATTTAAAGAAAATGATATAAATATTATTAAACATTTTTCAAACTGTTACCCAATCTATTACTATGGTTTGAATATGGGTAGACCCAAAAGTGTGTGTGTGTGTGTGTGTGTGTGTATTTGGTTCCCAGGATCAAGGTATTAGAAGTGGGGCTTAGCAGAAGTTCCTTAGGTCATTTGGGATGTGAGTTCATAGGGGATTTGGGGACTCCTGTCTCTTCCTGCTTTTTTTTTCTGCTTCCTTACTCAAGATAGATCCTCTTAATCTCACATGTTCACATGCATTCCCATCATGATGTGCCATGCTCATCAGAGGCCCAAACCAATGGGGCTGCCCAATCTTGGACTAGAACCTCCAGAACCACGAGCCAAATAAAACTCCCTTTACTTTATAAGTTGCATTTGTCAGATATTTTGTCATAGTGATGGAAAATTGATTAATACAACTATATAGATTTTCATCATTTAACTCAAATATCAATTTAAATAAGCTAACACACCTAGTCTAACATGAGGATTGATGTCTTAGGCTGAATGCTGAATTCCCTAGAAAACAGATTCCAAGGCTTAGGTTTTCACATTAACATGTGAGAGAGTATAGTGCCAGGAAAGCAGGAAGGAAGAAAATTGCTGAGGCCAGGAAGGAAGGGAACCGAAAATAAGGAAGATATTACCAAGCTGGTCACAGCTTAGTACCATGGATGTCTTCTGAGAGAAGACATCAAACTGCTGCTTTCCTGTACATGCTGAAGGTGGAATAAAATAGAGAATTATCAAATTGGTAAAGCCCATTCCATGGAGCATCAGATCCTTCACACATCTACCTTGTACTACCCAGCCCATCCGCACCATCTGAGATCAGACCCCTAGATACCTGAAGCCAGATCCCTCGATCCCTGAAGTCAAATCACTGGTTACCTGAAGGCAGACCTATGAAAGTACTGAGGATAAGCCTACAATTCTCTTAGCATGCACAGGTGTGGTCTGCAGTCTACCCCTGGTAAGCCAGTATGCATGGTCACTGCACATGCATCACACTGAATCTCAGGGCACCATGGTGCTTCCTGCCTCAGCAGCAACACTGAAGACCCAGAGCACAATCTATTGCATTACTACAAAGGACTAGAATCAGATGGAGTGCCATGACAATCTGTGCCCAGCCACAACAGTAGCCACAGAACTCAAGATGAAACATCCCCTCTGGAGACTGTGAGAAAATAGCTGCTGTCAGGTTATCATCTTGGAGGGCCAACAGCAGCATCAAGCAAAAGACTGTGGCCAAGAAAATAAGGAGTGGTTCACAAACTTCATCAGGAAGAATACCTATGAACACAACCAATGAATTTAAATTAAATAGCAGCTCCACCAATGGCTGGTTTTGTGATTCTGGCAAGTTTCTTAAATTGACCAGCTAGCAGAGGTGAGGCTAAGTTACAGTATGAGAAAAGTCCCCAAATTTCTGTTGCTTGATATGACAAAATGGTACAATTCCTTATGCTTCAGTTCAATGTAATTTGGAGTCTGCTCCATTTGCAGTGACAATCTCTGAGACAGAGATTCCAAGCTCACCACAAAAGGGAATGAAAAAGCTTGAGGTGTTTTCAAGTGAGACTTGGAAGTGGCCAACATCACTTCTGCCCACTTTGACCAAAACTCCTTTCAGGATCCAGAGCAACTGAAGAGGAGGCTGGGAGGTGTGATTTATTTCTATGCTCAGGTGAGCACTTACTATTTCTATGTGCCACGATTAACCTTTCTGCATAGGACTTCATTTTGACCTACACAATAATCATTCATTCATATTCTCTCTCTCTCTCTCATTCTCTTTCTCTCTCTCTCCCTCTCTNTATATATATATATATATATATATATATATATATACATACACACACACACACACACTTCTGTTTCCAAGTTTATGGTGAGTATCAAATGAGGTTATATTGTTAAAATTATTAAGCCCAGGCTCAGACAATAGATGTCTTAAATGTCCAAAAAATAATGGTATCAGTAGCACAGGAGGAATGATGGTAATAATTGTTATAGTCATCATAGATATAATTACTATTGAAATATCACTGTTAGCATCCATTGCCCACATTTTGATCCAAATATGTCAGAATCTTGCATTTAAATTCATTTCTCCCTCTTCAGTTCTTCCCCTATGTAAACAACAATCTCATCTTCTTGAGGTATTTCCTTAAGCTCAATTTCCCTTTAGGAAAAATGTCTATTGCCCAAAATGTTTGATAATAGTTATAGGTTCTTGTTTTCTTCTCTCTGCATTTATGGTTGATACTTCCAAACCTCCTACCCCCTCAGTTGAGAATGTCTGCATCTATCTCTTGGCCCCTGAGTGGCTTTGATGATGAGGCCATAAAATGGAAAGAGGAGCAAGGAATCAATCAGAACATTTTCTTTTCTTCATGATAGAGTCAGTTTAACAAAATACCAAGTCCTTTGTGTAGTTGACATGTACTTTCTGAGAACCTCCTATGTGCCCAGTTCCATGCTGAGTTCTAGGGGTATAGAAATAGATAAGACTGCCCATGAATAACAAGGTCAGGGCCATGAAGAGTAGCATAAATCAACTATAATAGCCAAAGAGTCTCAATTGTGGATAACAGAGTCATAGGCTTTTAGGAAGGTGTAGATCATTGTCAGAGTGGTGACTCATTTATGGATCAGGGAAGTCTGTCTGAATCTAGGTCCACAGGTAAAGGTGGCCAGTAGGATATATGATGGCATCAGATCACAACTAACTCTAAGTCTGTTCTCTAAGTACACTTGAGGACAAAAATCCTTGGTCAGTCAAGCATGTGCCACAGAGGGTAGCAGAGGTGGGGCAGGAGCCCAGGATTCATTTATCTAAAACATAACTAAACTCTGGTTGCAAAGTGACACACTGTACTCAGACATTTTCATTCATGGCATGATTCTTTAATGTTCTAACATATTGGATGGTCTGTCTTTAGTCCTTAGACCTGGGGCCAGGGGGTATGGGAAAGGACATTGCAGATTACTATGGTCCCTCCATCCTGTCTGTCATTACAGGTAACACCTTTCCATGGAGTAAGGTGTCTGTGCAAAGAATTGTTTTTAGTTGCCACATCAACTTATCTTATAGATATGCCAGATATAAACTGCTACTAAGCACTTCTACAGTCATCCTGGCCCCATAACATCTATATTCACCCTCTCTTTCCAACATCCACAATTCTGGAAGAACCACATTGTTATCGGAAAATATTGGCATCTGTTTCAGTTAGGGACTATTTTCCTTCCATAAAAGAAATTTAGAGGTTGACATCCAGGACTAGTAAGGCAGTTTGACATTTTATCAATATTTCAGGCCCCCTTGATCATTCTTTTCTGTCATTCTGAATCAAGAAGGCAAACATTTAAGAATGATTAGGTTGCAAACTGCCTGTCACTGCTTACTAATATTTGCTTCATTTTAATTTACTGCTATAATTTTGGCAACTAAAGACCAATTTTTGACACTCTCCCTAAAAATGCATATCCTGCCTGTGAAAGTAATACAGAAGGCAGCAGTTTGCTCCTGAATGCAAGTTCATTTTGAAAGATCATTAAAGATCAATAAATGTTGGATTTTTCAATGGCATAGGAACAAATATAGGACTATTTGAGAGTAGAGAGCACTGAGAAAGTTAAGTGTCTTTGAACTGAGAAGATTTTAATGGGTAAAAAGAGAGATAAGCTACTGTTGACTTCAGTGTGAAGGATTTATTGTCAGGTTGCAAGAGAATGTTGGAGAGCTCAGATGCCACCTCATTTTTACACAGAACCCTTTGTCTTTAATCACCTTGAATATTACCATAGCAGGGAAGGCTTCAACATTCCAAAAGACACACTCTATATCCCTGATACCTGCTTTTCTGTATACATCTAATAATTCTATGCACAAAAACATTGAGTATTGTATGATTTGAGATAATACTAGACATTATAACAAACTCAGAAACATATAAAAACTCAAATACAATAAATATTTCTTCTTCAGATATAATACTCAACAAGTAATCTTGATTGGTGATGACATTATTCCAAGAAAGTTTTTGAGGACCTAAGTTCCTTCCATCTCTTATCTCCACCACCTTCAATGTGCTACTTCCAAAATTATTGTGTTTGTTTCCCACAAACCAATGGTAGGAGGAACAAGCAATGGAAGATCCCACATGAGAGGTCTGAAAGGGTAAGGCTTGGAAATGTCACATAGTAAGTCCTCTCCTATTGCATCAGCTGGAAATCCATCAACTTACCATACTTTGAATCAAATGAAGTTAAGAAATATAGCCAGGCTCGTGCCCATGAAGGATAAGAAATTGGCTTGACAGAAGCTATTCCATGTTTTCATAAGTGCTCATATGGTTTGGATCTAGAATGTCCCCCAAAGTTTTAGGTGTTTGTTCAGAGGCAGGATTTTAGGAAGTAATGATATCATAAGGACTCTGACCTCATCAGTGGATTAATTCATTCATGACTAAATAAACTACTGGGAGGTAGGACCTAGTTGGAAGAAGTAGGTCACTGGGGATATGCCTTGGAAAGGTTAATTTCTCTCTGGTCCCTCTTTTTTTTTTCTGCTTCCCAGCCAACAGAAGCTGAGAGCACTTCTCTGCCACACCCTTCCACCAGGATGTTCTGCCTCACCCCAGGCCCAGAGCAATGGAGCTAGTCAACCTTGAACTGAAACCTCTATAACCATGAGCCAAAATAAGTCTTTCTTTCTTTCAGTTGTTCAAGTGAGGTACTATGCTCACAACAGCATAAAGCCAAGACAAGTGCCTACTCTGTTCCAAATGGAAAGACAGAAGTTAACACAGACATATGCTAAAGTATAGAGAAGAGTAAAAGAGTTCAACAAATAATCACACATGTGCATAACAACATATACTTATTTAAACAATACAGTTGTGAATATGATGTGAAGGGAGTACAAGGGACAAATATAATGAGTATTATGTCATAGATTACAAGGGGCTAAATGAATAGGAATGTGTAGAAATTAACCAAGGAGATACAGACAGACAGAGAAAGACTCTGTGTGCGTGTGTGTGTTGTTTAAGGGACACATTCCAGGGTACAGGAATAACATAAGTCGGGGGGGTCTTGATGTGTCATTTGTTCCCTTTCACATCTAGCAAGTAGTCTACTATATGCCAGTCTTCTTTGTAGGTTCTCAAATGGAGAATGTAAACTCTTGCTGTCTACTCCACTAACTTGAAGCACTAATATTGATCCTTAAGAAATACCTCACAAATAATCCCATACATTTGAGATGAGTTCCAGTGTAGAAAATGATCTTTATGGCACTGAGTAGTTCTCCTTGATTTACTTATTAAGTAATTAGTAAGCCTATAATCAGGATATCATTGTCATACTCTTAATGCAAAGGCCAAGCTCTACCTACTGGACAATGGGTTTAAATTTAAATATGTGCCACACTCACAGTCTCCTGATGAGAAAATCACTCCAAGTGAATTATTGTGCCTGGCATTTATGTGACAGCCACACTTCAGATAAAGCTCAGGACATGAGCTCATGGCTTCCAAGCTACAATGGCATGAAACTGCCCAATTACTTTATGTTCACAGTAATAGTAATTTTAATAGAAGCAATTGTAATAATAGTTTGTAGTAATAATTTGATATCAAATTTATGCAAACAGATTTTTTTCTTGGATAGTATAATAAAGGTTAGATTCCTTCCTCTCAAAATAAAGTTCAGAGGCTTTTTACTTACAAAAGTAAAAGGTTTATATACCACAAGTCTTCCTATGTTATTCTGGATGGGTAAGAATTTCCAAAGAGAGAGAGAGCATGCTCTGCATGTAAAGTCACAGGAACTTTAGAGTCATGGTCAAGGAAACTGCTTGTCAGCAGGACCTGAATATAACTGTACTGAGGGTGGGTTTACATGTGGGGAGGGGGGCTAGCAGCTTTTGAGACTTCTAATAATCCCATTTCCATTTTAGGTTGGTTTCTTTTCTTCACTACAATCCCTGTAGTCATCCCTCTATTTAGTAAAACTTTACACACACACACACACACACACACACACATCTTCTGTCAGCTGTGGTTGGAAAGTGAAGAAGAAAACTGTCAAGGACTGGGACAGAGTGGGGAGAAACACAGGAGCAGCCACAAAGGCAACAGTGTGAGCTGGCTGGTTGAGAACCCAAAATCCTTCATAAGCAGCTGATCCCCTGTGTGCCACAAATCCTCTTAAATCTTAAGGAGGATACTGAACTGCCACTGTAGACAGGAGAAGTCACTCCAAGCCACTTTATCTGGTCTAGTCAAGGCATTGGCGAGTGACCTATGGAAGGCCAAGGCACAAGGGGCCAGTGAGATGAACTTTCCCGGCATCCAGGGAGACCTTGCTAGTATCAAACCTGCATATTTTCCAACAGTCATAAACAGGAAATGTTAATAATTTGGCTTAGTAGTAACTCTTGAGTTCTTCCAGCAACCAAGTAAGCAACAAAAACCCTTTACCCCTGCTCTCATTCCTGGCCTCTTTCTTTCAAATGTTGTTGTTTCATTTTTCTTTCTGTAAGAAAATGAAAAATTGCATCTTGAGAAGCAGCCACAGAGCTTTTCTGTAATTGCTAAGAAACCTATCCATTTCACAGGCAAGGCAACTCATCACACCTGGTTCAACACTGGGTGGTTTTTGTAGGCTTTGGGGTTTGTTTTTGTTTTGTTTGTGTATTTTTTCCTTCTTCCTGCTCTCCCCAACCAGCACAATTTGGAATGATATTTTAATTTATTATTAGGGGAGGGACAGCAACTGGTTTTTAATGGTTACAGAATGGTGGCTTGCAACCCTGGCCCAGCTGCTGTCACCGCCGTGCCGCAAACAGACTTGGAGCATCTTGTCTCAGGCACACATCAGTGCTCCCGCCTGCTGCCTCCCTCCCTCCCAGTGGACAGGCCACCACCTGCTGCTGGCACAGCGCCAGTCCTTCAGGAAACAAATGTTCTCTTGCTGCTGGGCAATAGGACAAGCAGACGCTGGATTTCAAGAGAACCAGGGAAAGGCACCCTCAAGCCAGCCACCCCAACTTCTCCACACATCTGCCTTGTTTACTAGCAGAGATCTCAGTAACCAGGGACATGGGGGGAATGGGCTTTGGGTCAAATTATGGTCTTGATCATTCCGTCTCTTTTTCCCTACTAGTCTTTCCCAAGACTAATGTTGCCATTTATTTATTCAGGCCACAGGCATTTATTGAGACTCTGTTATGTGCCAGGCAATTTGCTAAGTGCTAGGAAAGCAGACTTGAATACCTCATTCCCTGTCCCTGGGAAGGTCACAGTTTAGTGGGGTAGAAAAGATACACCAGCTAATAAATTCTGATACAACATCGAGAATGTAATAGCAGACTTAAAAACAAAACTCATGGAGAAAGAACACTAATATATCACCTAGGTAGGACATATGTGGGCTTTGAAGAATGATAGCCTTGAAGAGAATCCTACTTTGCCTCTTGCTACCTGTTTGATGTTGGATAATGTATTTGAGGTCTCTAAGTCCCAGTCACCTATCAGTAAAAGATTATATAAGATAATGCAGTGAAGTCCTTTAATATGGCACATGGTAAGTACTTTGTAAATAAGGGCCATTATTTCTCAATGTGACTTGCATCCAATGCCTCTCCCAGAGACACAGAGTACTAGCCACTGCTCTAAGGCAAGGGATCTGGTAGCCCATAAAAGATGGGAGAATTGGGACGAGTAAGTAGGCATCAGGGATTGGAACCAAAGATGACCCCAAACATCTGGGCCAAGAACAAAGCTAGAATACAAGGTCAGGTGAAAACTAACTAGACTATCAGAGAGGAAGAACCAATCAGAGTGGAAGGAATCAAATCCGCAATAGCACAGAAAATTGGAGATATCAGGCAAAACCCATCCAGAAAAGAAAACACAAAGCAGAGGTATAAATCCAGAGCAACAGAGATTTGAAAAGACGAAAAATTTGGTCAGAGCAGATGGCATTTGATCTGGTGACTGGGAGCTTGCTGGGAAGAGAATCTTGGAAAGAGCCATCCTTGATAGGGAAGCAGCATGAGCAAAGGCACACAGGATCAGGTAAGAGCAAGAATGTCATAGTGACTGGATCATGTAGAGAAAAGTGGAAGAGGGTAAGGCAGGAACAGGGCAGGAGCTAAGACACAAGGAGCTTGCAGGCCAGACCCCAGACCAAGTCCTATTCTTCAGGCCAATGTGGCCACATAGCAGTCATCCATCAAGATTTAAAAATGCTCAGGCCATGCATATTCTGAGTTGAACTGGTCATGGGTAAATTTTTAAATCTCTCCAAGTGATTCCAATGTGCAGCCAGGGTTGTGAACTGGCATTGCAGCCAATCAGAAGTCAATGAAGATTCTCCTTGCATGCTATAAGAGAAGACATTCATTTAATTTCAGCAAACATTATTAACACTGACTTGGTGCCAGGCCCTATGCAAGGGCCTTGTAAATATGAAGATGAGTAAGACAGGGTCCACTGCTCTCTGTTTACCTCTGGAGAGTTAATGAATCATGTTCACCTTCACTGTCTTCTCCTGACTGGGAGTCGAGAGGGAATGTGGTTGCAGTCTTTCCGGGGAAGCAGTGTACATAATCACCTTGGTCATCAGGAGGCCTACGCTGAGGTCGGGTGCTGAGCTGCAAGTGGAGAAAATGAATTGAGCAATCTTTTATAGAACAAAATCAATAGCATCAGAACGAGCAGCCACACCAGCAGCTGAGGCTGGCAGGAGGAGGGGAGAGGTAAAGAGGAGGGGAAAGAGGACTTGTGGGAGAAAACAAGGACACAGAGGTGTTGGGGAGGGGGGAAGGCAAAGGGGCCAAGATAAGTGGCAGGGGATGAGGTGGTTCCTGGGAGAGTCGGCTTAAAACCACCACATCCCTGTTTTCTTAAGCCTCCTCTACCTGTTAGAAGCCCTGAGTATAAGGTAGTGCAAGAAGGTCTGAGGAAGAATCTGACACGTGGCAAGTTCCAGTCACTGTGCAAGATATTTCCATACATAGATATAATGTGGTCTTTGCTATTAGCTAATTTCACAAATGAGAAAACAGAAATCCTAAGGATCACAAGGCTACTAGGCTGTGTGTGATGAAGTCATTTCTACTCTTTTAGGTAAAGAGAAATCTATCAGGAAGTAGCTTTGATAATAAAGATGAACTTCAGAAATAATTATTTCTCCACCTCCGCCCACATATATTATTTATGCAAGGGTCAGAGTAGGTAGAACCTCACAGATCATCTGGTGTGGACATGAGTGAACCCTGAACTGGGGTCTCCTTGACTGACCCAGCTTCAGATAAGACCCTCAGCTTATGTCAAAACACCATCATTCAGGTTACATTATGAAGATGAAAGACAGGGGAAAACACTACTGTGCAACCACAGAGAATACTTTTTAAGACTCCTCAGCATGATATTCCCCCAAGAGAGTCAGATGGAGAGAATGTGACCTTCCCCACTGGGGCTGAGATGGCCCACAGGGTGAGAAATGAACCTACAGCAACATACCAGCATACAGAATAGGCCACATGGGAAAGCCTTTTGGCAGAGCAGCAATGTCCAACTCAGGTGTCTCTGTGCCATTAAACTGCATGACGAGGTCACTTTTGATTGCTTTAAACAAACATCCAACTCAGAGGAGGTCAGGAAAAGAGAAAATTTATCAGAAGGATATTTGGGTATGTCATGTAGGTGGGAGAGTTTGTTATGGTCCGAATGTTTGTATTCAACCTCCCCATTCACCTTAAATCATAACCATCAAGGTGATGATATTAGGATGTGAGGCCTTTGGAAGGTGACTGCTTAATGGAAAGAGCCCTCATGAATGGGATTAGTGCCCTTGTTAAAGAGGCCCCAGAGAGCTTCCTTACCCCATGTGAGGACTCAGAGGGACCACATCAAGCACTAGCTAAGAAGTGGACCCTCACTAGACACTGAATTTGTAAGCATCTTGATTTGGGATTTACACATACTCTAGAACTATATAATTTCTGCTGTTTATGAGCCACCCATTCTAAGACATCTTGTTATAAAAGCCCAAACAGACTAAGATAGTGTGGAACAAATGAAATTCAGAAATGAGTGGTTATAGTTGGGCTTTGAAGCAATTGAAGTCTGGGACATAACCCATAAAGATTTGCCCCATCTCTTTTCTATTCTCTGGTTTTGTATTGCTGATTTCCTTGTCTGTCACCGCATTCTGCCTTCTGCTGCAAGGTGGAAAACATAGCCACCAGCATTTCCTGGGCCTCACATTGCAGAGTCTACCACCAGAGATCTATGTTTATTTCTTCTATTAAAACTTGAAAAGTCCCAGGGAAGGGAAGGAAATCTGTGAAGGGTTCTTCCTGCTTCAGCGTGGGGCAGCAGTTCTCCCTATACCCATCAGCTATGTCTACCGGAACAAGATTCCTGCCTTCATGTTAAGTGGAGAGTGGGAGGGAATATTACCAGAAAACAAAACAAAACAAAAAAACGGGGGGGGGAGGGGGAATTAAGATCTTGAACTTCATGTTGTAAATAGAAAGAAGACCCTTCAACACCAGCAGAGCAAGAGGTTCAGTGGTGGAGGCTTCACATGCACTGTCTGCAAAATAATATGTGATACAGAAAAATAAATAAGACCTGACCCTCATCTTCACAGGGCTCACAGTAACAATGTGGCAGATTGTCATGCCCATTTTAGTACTGAAATAATCAGAGTATACTTCTCAGTCTGCTTGTGGTCAGAGATTGTCTTGTGACTAACTTATGACCAATGTGATGTGAGAATGGGTCATTTCTGCATTTGTTTCATGGAAATGATCCTCGTGCAATCTACAATGTGCTTCTTCTTTGGCTGCTGAGTGAATGAAAGCAACTTTCACATCAACTGGGAGAGCCGTGTGTGTTGAAGATTGCAGAATCACAGATGGAAGGAGCCCAGCTCTGTGAACTACTGCATAGAAGAGATGCACTAACCACAAGCATGCACAATGGGTTCTTGGATTAGCAAGGAAAAAAAATATTGTGCTAAGCATTAAGATTTAGAGGTTTATTTATTATAGATGGTATGTCTGCCTTCATCAATATAGTTTGTAAACATTGCATTAACTGGAATTAACTACTTTGATTTCCAGCTCTGTGGCAAATTTGCTGGATAACTTAAGGAAAATGACTTTACTGCTCTGAGTTTCCCCATCAATTATATCTATGTCACACAACTTTCACTAATGAATAGAGATAATGCATGCAAACAAATGTTTTACTGTTTACACAACTTCAGGATAGACTATAAGAAACTTATCACTTTCTTCCATTTCTCAAGTATGCCAAGGTATAATTTTAGTGGCTTAGAAAGCTTTTGAGTTTCTCATTGAAAGTCTCCTATTCAATAAAGGATACTATATAGGTTATAAGAATATAACTTTTTCCTTAGAACTCAGTAGTTATTTTCACTTTGAATTTTTTTATGTAAGTGGCACTTAAAGAATTTTTATTTCCTACATTAGCATTAGAAGGAAAAAGCTTGCTCATCACTGGTATTAGCAAGCTTCAATAACATCACAAAGAAATCAAGGCTAAATTAGGGGAAGTTTTTACAACTTTGCCCTTAGTAATTGGCAGGTCTCAGCCTTGAACCTGAAACCTCTCACTTTAAGCCCACATGCCTCCTGTTCTCTCTGCAGTCGCTCCCTGTCAGGGTGCTCAGGACTGCCATTGCCACTGTAGGTTCACAAGAAGCCATGGATAAATAAGGGCTCAGCCTCAATTCATCCTTTCTTTTATCCTCATCAGATTGCTTTCAGTAAAGACTCAGGCACCCTGTGACACCAACAACTTTCACACTGTGCTCCTACCAGCTCCAAAGGACCCATTTATGTAGGAGTTTGGGGGGATATAGTACCACTGCCACTTTAACCAGAGCAAAATTGACTTTGTATACTGTTTACATACTGAGCTTCTAGGTAAGACTTCTTTTGAATAAAGAGTTCTCTAATTTAAAAAACAGAAAAAGGAAAAAAAAACAGAGAAGAAAAGAAAAAGAAAAAAAAAGAAACATTGAAAGCCATTGAATCAAGTCAACTTTGGGGTCATAATATGCAAATGAAGGAGTTTGGAGATTCATTTTCTAATACCAACTGTGATGCTCTTCACAGAGCCCTAAGCCTCTCTCCAGCCTTTCAGCCAGTTTCTTTGGAATCAGTGGTAGAGCCTGAAAGTAACCAAGTCGCTCCTTCAATCATGACTCAGTCATGCATTTGCCATTTACAAAGCATTCACATACAGAACACCTCCTACATCCAACACACCATGCCAGCCACTGAGGTCCAGAGAAGAATTAAAGTTGATCGGGAGACCCTGGTCTACTGGGGAGATTTGTAAAGCACTTGAAATGCAGCATGCTAAGAGGATGATGGAGCGACAAGGAGTGAAGGCAGAAGAATCACGGTGGTCCTTCCCCACTCCAAAGGAGACTCCAGGTTCCTTTCTCCCCTACTCCCTCACCTCTCTGCACCTCATCTATGCCTCTTGGATGCACCTCTTGTGCTGAATCAACAAGATCAGGCACAGACATCTGCAGTAAGAAAATAATGAGGGCACCAGAAGGTCACTGCAAATAGAAGGCAGTTATGTTGCTTCATGATTTAAAGTACTAAATGGTACATTTATTTCCATTAACTGCAATGAGATGGTGTTCACATGGGGGTAACAGTGAGATTTTCACTACATCACTTTAGCCTATCTGGTTATAGAATCCACCAGGTTTCCTGAATGTGCCTGAAACATTGAAAAATAAAGGCTGTTCTGTACTTTATCTTCCATGCTCCCCTCCACCTGTTTTTTCCTGGTTATAGAAAAAAATCCTCATTTTTCAATCTTTCAGTTAAGAAATATTTACTGAGCCCTGGTGCCTGCAAGCCACTGTGCTTTTTACAGACACATAAATGAAAAGGAAATGGCCCCTGATCTCAAAGACCCAACAATCTCCAGAGGGAAACAATCAAGTTGATTAAATTCAATGTGACCGGTGCTACTTCAGAAACAAGACCAGTGTGGATGAGGAGCATGAGAGAGGAGCACACCACCAGATCAGGGGAGTCCTCCAAAAAAACTCCTAGAAGAGTCAGGAGTTAAACAGATGGGGATTGCAAGGTGTCCCTGAGAGAGGAGTGTGTCTTCCTGAAGGTATTGCCCAATGAAATGCTCAGGGTTAACGTGCTAGTAATTAAGAACTCCTCAGTGGCAGGCACCATGGACCTGGAGTCAGAGACTTTGTTCTCATCTTTGGTCTTTACCCTCACCTCCTGTGAGGCATGACTGTGAAACTGAAATGAGAAATAAAGTTGGTGATACTTTTCATGAGATCTTGCACCAGACTGTTCTTGCCAATGGTGTTGGATAGGGAGAATATATTTAGGCATGTGGGTATGTGAGTGTGTGGATTGGAAAAGTGAAGCTCAGGTGAGTCTTCGCAGGATTGACAACTTACTGTATCTAATGTAAAGAAGTGTCTATCTCCCCCCATGTTCCCCTAGATCCACTCCCAATCACGTATCACCAACTCTGTGCCCTTAGAGAAGGCCCTATTTGAGTTCCATTAAAAGGCTCCACATGGGTCAAGCAATGAAGGGCAACGTAGGCAGTCAGAGAGAAGAAAACCACCGTTGATCTCACTCCTTTGCCATCATTTCAGGCAGCTGCATCTCAGTATAGGGTCACTAGTCCTGTGAGAGGGCCCCCTCTACACCATTTTCTGTTCTCCAAATTCTGTTACCTGCCTTCTACTCTTTCTCTTTCACACACAAGGGTAAACCTAGCTAGCTTTTCTCTAGCCACAGGATGCTGCACTATCCTTGTAGTTTCCATATTACCTACCCTTACCTTTATAAATAAATATTTATTCAATTTGTATTTAATTGCCCGATTTGAGTGTACATCTATTTCCTTCTGGAACTGTGAGTAACACATGTTCCATAAATTCTGCAGAGACACAAATAGATATGTGGATGTGAGAATTAAGAAAGGAAATGCATAATGTATGTTCTCTACAAGCATTTACACTGTTGGGGACAGACTGAGAAGCTAAGCCAGCTTGAGGACTAAACAAGGGAGGGGGTGACTCTCCTTCCTGGCTCTCTCTTCCTACTATGCTAAACCAATGAAAACAGACTATATTTTAATCTGTACCACCAATATCATGCTCAGAAATTGGGGCACAGAATATGTGTTCAATGGATTTCCACAGAGTGAAAAAAATGGGGAATCTGAATAGTTGGACAGGATTTCAACCCAGTGGAATGGAAAAGAAGAGGGAGATAAGAAAAATAAATGACAACTCTATATTTGCTTCTCCCTCCTTACTCACACATGCACAGACACATCACAATTATAACATTTTTTTTAACATTTCGAGAAATCTTCACTTGGTCATTCTAACCTCAATTAAAATTACATACAGTTGAAGTTCCACAGGAAAACTCTTCTTTTCAGAACTGAAAACTGCAGTTTTTTTTTTTTTTCATAATGGATGTGGGATGGAAACTGCCATAGAATCAAGAACCCCAGCTCCAGGTGCAAGATTGGAGGCCTTGCAGCTTAGTCCTGCACACTGTGAGCTTCTCTGCTAAAGAACAGCAAGGTCAGGGAGGTCCTGCCTCCTCAGGCTGATCAGCCCTTACTGGTAGGATGAGCTTCCTGGATCTAATTCAACATACGTCTCCTGTACTTCAACTCTCTCTGAGAAGAAGCAAACACTCTTCTCACAGATACTGCAGACTCTTCCAGGACCCCAAGCTAACCCTTTCCCACAAATGTTCTGAATTTAAATATAGGAAAGAAGGGCATGGCCTAAGAGGCATGAGTTGGACAGGACCAGGAGGGTCATGTGTCTGAGAGGACTCTCTCTGGGCCCCAGGTCCATCTCTTGCCGGCCAAGATGTCTCCAGTATAATCCCAGCCTCTGGTCACTGGTGGAGACTGCTCTCAATGGGGCCCCTTGGAAACACAAAATTGGTCAATGTGTGTAAATGCATAAATTTCTCTAAGAGAAGGGCTGTGCCTCCCACATGTTTTATATGATGGCCAGACATCAGGGCTGAAGAGCTAGAGGCTGAAGGAAGGGCAGGTGAGGCAGGACCCACAGGATGAAGGAAGGTTTCTCTGCACAGGGAACAGTGTATGCAAAAACACAGAGGAGGGGAAAGGGTCTAGCCAGTCAGGTGCCAAAGTAGCCAGTGAGATTGCAGAGGGTCTTGGGGAGAGCTGAGCCAAGATCAGGAAGGAAGCAGGGCCCAACAGCACAACCTTCCAGCCATGACCTTGGGCAAGCCACTTCTCCTGCCCACAAAGGAGGAAGTAGAGGGCTACATCATTTCTAAAGGCCTCCCTATGCCATAAATCACCAATTCTAAAAACATCTCACATTTCTGTAGCTCTTCACAGTTCATAAAATACATTACCTCATTTCATTCTGCAGCACTGAAGGCAAAACTTGGCAGAGTTCAGAGTTGACCTTACTCTTTCCTGATGACTTTTCAACTGGAATGCAAAACTCAGGGCATTCCCATGATTTTGCCTCTGAACCACTCTCTCAAGCAACCTTGCTCAACACACACACACACACACACACACACACACACACACACACTTTCTTAAGGACAAAAGAATTCATTTTAAAAAGAGTTTTTACATTTATATTTCAAAAAGTGGCCTGCTGCCCCTGCCCCTACTCCAACACAATTTCAAATGATAAACTGTGAAGGTCACTTCCAGTGACTGGAAGGCAAGGAAACCAAACTCCTACCCAAGAACGCCTGAATGCTTCAGGAATTCATCTAACATCGCTGACTACAGGGTCTGAATCAACAGTATACAGAAAAGGATTTCTAGTTGGGAAAAATTAGGAGAATGGGATCAGGGTGCACTCAGCTCCCTCAATCTGGAATTTAAAATTGTACAATTTGTTCCAAATGGCTTTAATAACCTAATCTATATAGTCATGAGAGATGCTAGAAAGTTAGTCTAGATACTAATGTTGCCCCACTGAGTGACCTAGAACAAGCTAACTCATATCTCTAGGCCTCTGTTTTCTCATCTATAAAATTAAGCATTGGATTAAATGATCAATGAAATAATTTCAGTTTCTTCATTCACTCAATGCACATTGATTGAGCATCTACCCCACATCAGATACTGTGGAAGGTAATGGAATAGAACAAAAATTTTTAATTAAAATTAAATGTGTGTTTGTGCACATGCATATGTGTGTATACATGCTTGTGTGCCCACATCCTCAGAGGTCACATTTTGGTGGGGAGATAGATGTGTAGACAACGCATGCAATAAGGAATAAATTTGTACAGTGATAATCATGTGCACAGAAAAAACACAGAGGAAAGATTTCTTCCTGGTGGAAAAGCCAAGGAATCTTGAGAGAGATCTGGAGGTGAACAAGGCAGAGGGGAACCTTTCATCAACAGGAAGCAGAGCAAATGAAGACAGGTTTAGGGGGACAGAATTAGTGCTTAGATCACGAACTGAAGGGAGAGAAGTAGTTAGAAATGCAGGCAGGAGCCAAGTCATAGCAAAGCCAAGTCAGCTTGGCCGAAATGGTGAAAAGTCACTCAGTGTGGTAATCAGAGACTAATATGATCAGCTCTGAGTTCAGTAAATGTCACTCTGGTTTCCACAGGGAGTAGAGATTGGAGGGGGGCAGGGAAAGGAATAGAAGCAGGACCTCACTAAGAAGATGAAAATAAGTGCATCATTCCAGAGGAGATCAAATCTGAACTAAGGCAGCATCCATGGTAATGAAGAGGAATGAGTGAATTTAATAGCCTTTTGGGGAATGCTAGGTGTGATATATTTATTTAGTAAATATTTACACATCTTTTTCTGTGTGTCAGGAATTGTTGTAAGTACTTAGAAATATTAATTAATTTAATCATCATACCAAATCTATGAATATGAGCTACTACAATCTCCATATTACAAACAAATGGGACAAGTAATGTATACAGAAGGTGAATCACTGACCCTGGCTCCTATAGCTAGTGAACAGGTTCTCTTCCCCTGGAGTCTACATCCTTGCCCACCAATGCTGTGCTGCCAAGTGTGATGCCCAGGTTTCTGGCTTAGTCACCTACTAGAGAGGTGGTCATGCCGTTTACTTCCTGATGGGAGAAAGAACTGAGTTCATTTGGGAACATGTCAATCAAGGCTCCTATGATATTGTAGAAAAGCCCAGCAGGCACTGACTAAGTGGGTGTGGAACAAAGAACCCAGTTCTAGGCTGGTGATTGAGATTTTGAAGTCATTTGTGTAAAGGTGGCAATATCACCCAGGGGTGGCCAGGATCACCCAACACTGTCTCTGGTGTGGCCCATGTGAAATGCCAGAATGGTGCTCCTCAGGGTGCACATCTGGTTTTGATGACAGATCAAGAATCATTCCTCATTTCCTGTGGAATGTTTGTTAATCCTGCTGGTTGTGAACCAGCTCTTGTCAAAGAACATGGCTATCTTCATGAGGAACTTTTGAATTATTCCAAAATATACAAAAACAATAAGCAATTGAGTTTCTGACAGGAAATAAGACTTTGATTGAGAATCTATAAGAAGAAAGTGAGGCCAATGGAACCTCTGGCAATCCTTGATGTCAGAAAATCCTGCTTAGTAATCCTGCTCTTTAATATTTCAGAACCTAAATGTAATCACTGGTACATGATATTGGACCTGTAATTTGGTCATGCTGGTTCTGTATTTACATTTGTTTTATTAAAAAATTAGTGGAAATGAATAATTGAAGAAAGAGCAGAGCTTTTAAAAAATAGTTTGCAGTTACAAGTTAAAGGTTGAAAACTGATTTACTGAATGATGATTATATCCACTTAAAACTGGAGTATTTTGTTTTGTTTTTAGAGATCAAAGAATTCTGACCGAATTTATAGAAAGCAAAAATTGGACTCTCCTACTACAGGCATGCTGCTTCATTCACATGCAGCCCAATCCACTCTTCGGTCATAACAAATAAATGCATTAAACTTTTACTCTGTGCCAGGCAGTGGACTTTGTGCCTTCTATCCATTGCTTCATCGAGATCTCACAACCACCAGGCAAGGGAAGAATTACTGCCTTCATTTTAAGGATGATGAAACTATTGTTCAGAAAAATGGATTCATGTGCCCAAGCTCATTCAGGGGATAAATGGCAGACTGAGAATATCACTGTACCAAGCCCACACTAAGTTCAGACAGTAATCAATGTGTCTCTCAAACTCCAGGGTCCAGGCATTTCCCCAAGGCCAGCACTGTTTCTCTTGTTCTCTGGAAGACCTGCCCAGTATTCTTCAACAACCCCATCCAATCCCTCCTTCCAGACATCTCATGCACCACCTCCACAGCCAACTCTGGCCCACATCAGTTTCTTTCTTTGCTCCTTTCTGGCTTGGCTGCACCACCTACATTGTCATCTGGGGCTGTGGGTTTGTCATCCCACAACACGGTAAGCCCTTTACAACCTAGACTTATAAACCCCTTGGAATCTGGATCTCACTAAAGTTGTTTAATAAACGTTGCCAAATGAACCGAGAAGTCCTTTGTGGGCAACTCCATGGGAGCCCATGATAAAACGAACTCTCATCCTCCTTAGTCCTGAACAAATTAGAAAACAAGAAAAAGAATGGCAGATGAAGCTCAAAAGATCCACTTTTTGAGAAACTTGAAGTTTTCCTATAGACTCTGATTATCTTAAATAACATTAATACTAAGTGGACAAGCCATAGTATCTAGTATCTCAGTATCTAGTATCTCAGGACTCTAGTACCTCAAGACTTTGAACTGCTCCTGAATGGTGATTTTTCTCCTTCCAGGTCATTCCTTCTAACACCACCAAGAGCTTAGATTTTTACCTAGCACTTTTGTACTTTCAAATAAAGAGCCAAATATCCCACTTTCTGACCACATCAATTTTCCCAATTATTCCTGCAATGCTTCCTCTAGATTATAGAGCCCTCTACTCACCAGGCTGTATCATAGTAAGAGTTCCTAGATCCTCACTTCAGTCCTTACCTGTACCTCCCCTTACCCCCATTTTCTTCAGCCTCACCAACCTGCCATGTCAATTATCATATATTATTCTGTTTGTTTAGTATTTTATCTTCCCTGAAAAAAACACTATAGGCCACAAGAAGGCAGGGACTTCTTTTTTTATTTCTTTATGCTTAATTGACATGTGATGACATTTATGGGGTACAAGGTGATGGTTTGGTGCGTTTCTGTGACTAAATTAGGGTAAATAGTATTCCCATCTCCTTAACATTTATAATTTCTTTGTTTTGGGGGCCTACAGATTCCTCTTTTCTAATTCTTTATAAGGTATATAATAAGTTGTAAACTATAGTTATGCTACTATGCTGTAGAACACTAAAACTTACATAAAAATAATTTTAAGGAAAAATTAATTTCAGTACCTGTGTTGGTAGGTTGGAGGACTTACACTAACATGAGAGAAAAATGGATTTGTATCACCAAAATCAACACCCCCAACACCCCAGCAGCTTGGGACCAATTACAGCAGAGATACTCAGGGAAGACCCAATGAGGTACAGCTAAGAAAGGGTAATACTGGCTTCAGAAGAGGGGTTCTACTCCTCCTTCTCAAGAGGAAAAAACAGCATATCTTTCATTAGCCTCACCTAATTTTTTTAGAATCATGCAACCTTATAATTAAATAAGAAAGAAAGATAAAAAATATACATGGGGCAAGGCAAAGGGAAGACATTTCCTTTTAACTTGCCAAATTTCTATCCCATTCTGCTTATTGAGTATGTGTCAATGAAGAATGACAGCATCTTTTATGACTTCTGGGAGTACCTGAAAAACCATTAAAGGCTAAATTCATAAAACTCATGATAAAAATATATATTGAGCATTTACTATACACTAGGAGTCTCTCCTTATAATTATCATATGTTTGATCCAATTATGAGTCCTATTGTACAAATGAGAACAAACAAAATTAAATGAAACTTGTAAGGTCACACATGAATTATATGGTTGGGTCAAGACTCAAATTCAATTTTTGTAAATTTACAGGTTCTTAGTGATGACAGCATGTAAGTAGCCATTCTAGCTTTTGCCTACAAGATAAATAATTCCAGGTCATATAACCTATACTTATAATGTTTATGTTTATAGTGAAATCAACTCTTAAAATATGGCTCCCCAGAAGCTGTTAACCTTTTATTCTTAACTTCTGCTAAACTGATGATCTATGACAACAGCAAACATATATGCCATCCCATTTGGAGGCAGTTATTACATCGTATTAGGTAGGATGAATTTGGAGTCTAAAGGCCCAGGCATAAAAGCCAGCTCAGATATTTACTGGTCATCATAGGCTACTTCAAAGAAATTACTTAACATTCCAGATCTATTTTTCTTAATGGGATAGTAAAGCTTACCCCATGGCACTATCATGAGGACTAAATTAGATGGTCCCTTTAAAGTGGAAAGCACAGATTCTGACACATAGTAACTATGTAAGAAATCATTGCCAGGAAGAGAGGATGAGGGAGAAGGAAAAGGTCATCCAGACTCAACCAGGGCAGTATTTTTATCAGACCAGAATCAAGGAAAGAAGAGGAGAGGACAAAGGAAGTAGAAGCTAAAGCAAGAAGGAGTAAGTGTAAATGCTTTCTGTAATCATTAAGAACATTGTTAATGGCAGGAAACATGTGTTGTTGGCTGTACCTCCAGTGACTAGTGGAGTATATTCCCCAAGAAGAACTCCACAAATGCACATGAAATGAGACTAATCTTCACACAGTCTTCCTAGACTTTAAATATTTATTAAATTTCTCTGCTCTGAGACCCTTCTTGACTCTTCATCTGACATAAACCATGGCACTTATTCTCACCAGTGATATTACAGAAGAAGAACACAACTGCCTTCCCCATCAACACTTCCTAGTGTCAATGGTGTCCTTTGTGTGGATGTGTCAATGACTGCTGTAGGCAGGAGCTTAAGCTTTCTGGCCCTCAGTTTCCTCAACTTTAAAATAGGTGGCTTTAAGAACTGTGATAGGAGTGCATATAATAATTAGCACATTTTAACCATGTTTGACATATTCAAGTATTCCCTTAAACACATTCTAATTTTTCACACTAATCCTGAAAGATAGGGAGTAAGGTTTTTTCAGAAAGTGACAAGCACTGATTGTTGTAGTTAGTTTGTTCCAATCATTTCTACTTTAGCATAGTCTGTTCTGTGAAGTTTAGGTTAATGCACAATATTTTTTTTCTTACTTTGCAAATAATATAGGTATTTAAATATATATATATATATATATATATATATATATATATATATATNTATATATATATATATATTTTTTTTTTTTTTTTAAATGACAGGAAATTTGGCTTAATATCTGACTTTTTATAGTGTTTTATGGCTGAACCATTTTTAAAATACTTATTTTTTATTTGTAGTTGGACACAATACCTTTATTTTGTTTTTTTAATATATGGTGCTGAGGATCAAACCCAGGGCCCCGCATATGCTACACGAGCGCTCTACCGCTGAGTCACAACCCCAGCCCTGGCTGAACTATTTTTTTAACTCTATTTATTTATTTATTTTTTACCATATGATTTATTTTTATTTTTTTAGTCATACATGACAGCAGAATGTATTTTGACATATAATACATACATGGAATGTACATACATCAGTCATATTGTCTATTCTATTCTGCTGCCCTTCCTATCCTCACTACTCCTCCCCTCCTCTCCCATCTTTTCTCTCTATCCAATCTAATGGGACACACTTTTTTTTTCTTTTTCTCATCACAACATCATATATGTATTCTGTATAACAATGAGGTTCTCCTTCCATCTTCCGTGCAACTCTCCTTGTCCCTCTTTTTCTCTCCCACCTCTCTTCCCTATTTAGTGGTAGTCTTCTTCTCATGCTTTTCCTCCCTATCCCATTTTGAGTCACCCCCCTTATATCAGAGAAGACATTCGGCATTTGATTTTTAGGGATTGGCTAACTTCACTTAGCATAATCTGCTCTAATCTGGCTGAACTATTTTTATTGCCTATTTTTCACTTCTCTACAAGTATGTAGAGAAGCCACGAAGACTGCCATTTTGCAGATAAACAAAGACTATGAAGAGATTGGGGAGGAGGGTCCTGCTTTAATTGTCTCATTAAGTGCAAATGTGGAACCACAACTAGCTACCCTAACACTGACACCCAGGTTCTAGAATCCCACACTGTCACTAATGAGAAAGGAGGTGATAAACATGGCAGAACACCATGCTGCCTCCCCCCCACCAAATATGTTCATGTTAGGGACCCTTCTCTGGCTCCATTAAGTTATCTAACTAACAAAAGCACAGAGTGAGGACCGTCCTGCAGTTGAAGCCTTCAGCTTCCATGACAGTGGAGGGAAGCTGCCAGAATCCCATGTTACAGTGACATCCCTTCCTCCTGCTGCAGAGAGATTCTACCACTGGAAGATGAGCTCCCCAGGCCTCGTGTTTCCTATCACTGCCAGGTCTGCAGACAGGGTAAGAAGGAAGCCCCGACACCTCATCTTAGCACCTCTTTTATGTCTTCATGTACTCTCTATTGCAGGCTGAGTCCTCATAGTTTCTACAACTTCATCAAGAACATACACCAACCTGATTACTCTTCTCTGCACTGCAAATTTTAAATATACTTAGAGTGCTCAAAAGTAACTTCAGCAGTGCAAATGTGTTAGCCTCTTGATCAAAGTAAATTAGACTCACATTAAGTTTTTTATTGTCTTTACAGACATATTACCCTGTTGATTTATATTAAACCCAAGTTTAATTAAAACTTTTAACCACTGATTCTGGAAGTTTGGTGTGCATCAGAAATGAATGGATGTTTAGGTCACAACTTAAAGATTCTAATTCAGTAGTTCTGTGGCAGGGATCAAAAAAGTCTGTATTTTTTATGATTCCTCCCTCTCCCCAATATTTCTTGTGTTGGTGATGTTGGAGTGCTCTTCAAGAACACTGCTTTAAATGTTCATTACAGCTACTTTAAAGTTCACTTCTTACTGGAATTCTTCATGCACACTTGGCTTTGAAGGTCCAAGTTCATAACATTGTAAAGATCCACTTAAATTCACCAATGAAAATTTGTGATAAAAAAAAAAAACCCTGACTTCTTATGACTAATGTTCAAAACCTGGCTCTGTAAATACCCTTGCCTTGGGTAAGAAACTTAATTCTCTCAGTTCCAATTTCCTCATCTGTAGGACATAGAACACATCCTGCCTGGAATGCTATGAACATTAAGATAATATATGTTCTATGGCAACACAGTGTCAGGTTTACAGAAGGTGCCCAATATAGACGAAGTCCCCTCAGTTCATTCCTTCATGATTCTAGTTTATGGACATCTTTAGGAAATCTGATATTGCCTCCCAACTAATTAATTCATCTTTCCAGCCTTATCGCTTGAAAATTTTCTTGGTATTTTACCTCTGTCTTCCTCTCAACCAGTGGTACTCATCAAAACTACACACAGAATCTCCTGGAGAGCATCTTAGATTAATAGCTTAAAAATATAGGTACTGAGGGTTTGCACCAGATCCTTGAAATAAAAGTCTCCAGAGGTCAAGCCTGCGGAAGTACAGGCTTCGAAAGCTCCCCAGATGTTTCTGAATACATATCCTGATTAAAGAATCACTGACCTAACGAATGGATAATAATGTGATTTACTATGTACAAAAACCATAAAATGTGTGGATTATTTAATCTCTAAATGTTCATTTCTAGAAATGGACCCTGAGGAAATAATCATAAATGATTGCAAAGATTTGTTTATAAGGACATTGAAGACATATCTCTTTATACGTGAAAAAAATGAGGAAGAGGAGCAAGGGAATGAGTTGGAAGGAGCGTTGAAGGAGAAGAAGGAGAAGAGAGAAAACTGATTTCCCAGAAGTAATATATCAGGCATCATAAAAAAATGAAAAACAATGTGTGGTACTCCTTATTGCACCTTATTATGCAGTCCTAAAATAGACTGCTGTGTTTTATAATGGTTACAAAAGAGTATAAGAAGTATGGTCACGTTTTGTTGTTTAAAAATATCACAAAACATTAGCAACAATTATAATTGAGTGTTGAGATTATAGACTATTTTAATTTAAGTTTCTCTATCTTTTAATCTCCTTCTAAAAGTATCATTTTTATATCAAATTTTTTAAATATTCTATTTTATGATCAGATTTAGATCAAAACTGTAAGTATAGTGCTAGAGACCCTCCAGGTTTATATGAATTCCTCTATTACTCAGAATTTAATTAGCTCTTAAGAGAATATGTTTACTGAGGACAGGTTGGGTACAAATATTGTCTAGGTTGTGTCATAGATGTTAGGGCAGATGGTCTTCAAACTAATCTTACAAGGTATGCACTATTATTACTTGCCCTTTACAGATGAGGAAAATGAGACTTAGCTAGGTTAGGTAAGTAGCCAAAGGTTAGGTAAGTGACGAAAGGTCAAAAAGCAAATGATGGGAGAAACTGAATACATGAAAGGGAAGAGTCTACAAAATCTCTAGGCATTATTTCTTATAACTGAATGTGAACCTACAATTATTTCAAAATAAAAAGTTTAATAATAAAAAAGCAAGCTTTTAGCAGAGCAGAAAATCGTTTGTAACCTGTGGGCTCTGATGTCTCTATTTCCCAGTGGCACCAGTAACTAAAAGTGCCCCACCACTGTGCCCACTCAGATCCACTGAGTAATTTTGCTAGAACTTTGCAAACGCCAGGCTCGCTGTCCTCTACAGTGTCACTGCTGAAGCTGTTCCTGAAGGCCATTTGCCAGGTCTGTGAGGAGCAATGGAGGGGTAGCCGGCCTGTTCTAGTGCCAAGGCAGAGCAGAGTAAAGGAGTAAGAGTCAGTGGGCATTTTGCCTGACTGAGGACTCTGGGATTGGACCCTCCATAGATATGCAAATTGAATTCTGTGTAATTTGTGCTTTTCAATAACCTCAGCATGTGTTGGATGTGTACAAAAAGAACCATAAAATAAAATTGCAGACAAAGGGGGGAGTCAGAACATAGAAAGGGAAAGAACCGGTTTATTCCTCAAACCAAACAATGGGTCATAATAAATTCACCAGCCATTAGCTCTTTGGTTGTATGTAACAAAGAGATTGAAATGAAACAGGGGGAAAGAAGAATCACAGTTAACTGTTAGGTGGCTGGCTTGCTTCCATTTGGCCAACCACATAGATTGTAAGACGGGCCAGGTAGCTGCCCTGGGCATCTGCCGCCTCCATAGAACAGCCCCCACTGGTTTGCAAACCAGTCATGGTTCTTCCATATGTTCAGGTGCCATTGGGACAATTTTTCCTTTGGAAAAACATGTAATAAAAAGATTGAGTTGAGAGCTGGGGACGTAGCTCAGTGGTAACATGCTTGCCTAGCATGTATAAGGTCTTGGGTTCAATCCCAACACCATAAAAAAGAAAATAGCCAAAAAAAAATGTTTAAAATCTAATTGTGTTTTAATTGGACATCGATAATTCTACCATAATGCCTTTCCAAAAGAATTATATGATAAACAGTGTGTAAAGGGATAAATAAGGAGATGTAAAGTGTGAAACAGGAAAGACTGACTAACAGAAAGAAACAATGTGGAGAAAAAGGAAAGAAACAACAGAAAATAATAGCCAGAACTATTGTCAAGTGTTGTCACTCCCACCATCAACTGTGGCCTCAAAGATAAAAGGCAGCACTCTCTCAAGGTTTGAGCCCTGACAGTCATCCTGCCTCCTACTCTTGTGAAGATTTCTGTAAAAATTGTCATCTGGTCAGAACGTGTCTCTCTCAACCACTAGTTTTCCTTATTAATTTGTAGCTATTTTTAATGTATCCATCCTAATAGATTCCAAGGTCCTTGACAGCTGGTCTAGAGTTCAACAGCATGGGCCTGTCCCATTTTAAGTACTCCAACAATATTTATAAAGTGAATGAATGTGTTTTGGAAGGAAGGAAGGAAGGAAGGAAGGAAGGAAGGAAGGAAGGAAGGAAGGAAGGAAGGAAGGAAAGAAGGAAGGGGCTAAGCACAATAAATCTCATACTGTGCATGGAATATTATTAATTCCATGTTATAAATGAAGAAAGTATTGCCTAGAAAAACCCAACTATGAATTTCTACCCTATAAGAGGATTCATATCCCCAGAAGAGAGGAATACAGGCTGGGTAAGATTTGGACAGTCAATGGATGGAAAAAGAGGAAGAAAGGTTGGGGCAGAACTAAAAGGGGGTTCTGCTCAGTGCCCTCATTACAGAGGACAAGGCTTTGGCTTTATTTGAAAGTGAGTAATGAAGTCTAGGGTGAGCACAAGCCAGAAACGTATGACATCATATTAGCATAAAATCAGCAGTTTAAGATAGACTCCTAAATCCTATTTGGCTCTGACAGCAGGTGGATGGGGTTGGGGATTTGCAAACTGGCCAAGGTCATCCCTTGTAGTCTTAATGCAAAGTGAAGGTCAACAGAGATTTGATAAATAAACAGAAGTGCTCAGAGATTCTGGTGTCTGCATTAAAAAAGAGGAAAGTGGTCAGGCAGTTTTGCTTGGGTGAGGCTGAAACAATCTCTCTCTTAAAGATATAAGCCCCATGGACCCCTCTTGCCATAATTTTCAGAGTAATATGATTTTTGACAAATTCATTAAGCAATAAGACATGACAGACTGTAAATTGCTTCACTGTTAATTTATGTCCACTATATTGTTAGGCAGTCAGCCAAAGTTTGGTCCTATCTGAGAGCAGATATAAATTGCTGTTGTGTAACCACAATCTGGAATGCTTTGTAAGGATCAGAGAATGATCAAATTCTAGAATCATCCACTCAGAGAATGAGAATTCAATCCCTTACTCAGGCATTAACTTCCACTGAGGGCCTACTTTGTAATAGCTGCTTCCCTTGAGCATTTATCAGGGTTTGGGGAATGCCCGTGGCACATTTTCTACTAGTGGTAGGTCCTACACTAAACGTAAGAAGTCATTTTTTTACAGAGTCCAGAGACAGGAGAGGTCAGTTCTAGAGTAGTAGGGATGGAGACAGGGAATCAGGGAAGGCTCAAGAGAAATGATCTTTGAATGGGAAACTTTGATCTCCAAGCTACACACCTAGGGGTTTATTCAATAGTTCCCTTCTCTGATTCTCCATTGCCATTGCCTAGTTCGGGAGCTTGTCATCATACTAGAAGACGGATGAAGCCCATTAAGAAGGCAGATCTGAATGAACCATTAGTCACTGAGAGGAATATAAATGCTGAGGCTTGATGGCTGTTATGATGGCTTAGACAACAAACAATAATAAAAAGAACAGTGACTAATCTATGTTGATCATTTCTGTCAGAGTCACTTCTGGGGACATATTCTGCTCAAGCTGCTGCACTAAGTTTTTTTTTATATATTTATTTTCTTTAGTTTTCAGTGGACACAACATCTTTGTTTGTATGTGGTGCTGAAGATCTAACCCGGGCCACACGCATGCCAGGCGAGCGCGCTACTGCTTGAGCCACATCCCTAACCCATGCTGCACTAAGTTTGAACGCAGTCTCTCAGCGCTACTTTTAATGGGGAGGTTTCCAGACTTAGTGCCTCATCATCAGAGGGGGAAAAAATGTAAAGGTCTCTCCTTTCTCTCTAAGGGTCTCAATAAAGATTCAGAAAGACTTTGATTTTGGACAATAGAAATTCTCCATGTTACCAGCCCTATTGCCTAATTAGAAGGCAGAGAAGCCCTTTCTACATCCTCTTGGACTGAGTCAACAGATTCACTCCATGAATTTGATTCCTCTTTATGTTTTCATTAAATTTATCTAAGCTAAGGGGAAGAAAGTATGGGAACTGATCCTAACTAACCTGAGGCAGCAGGCTCAGAGACTGGACTTCCAAAAACAACCAGGACTCTAGGTTTTATTCTACTCTCTCATTCACCAGCCCCCTGATCCTGAACAAAGACATGTCATCTCTCCAGGTGGCTATGGAAATTAAGATGCAATAATGCTTGGGAAACATCTGGCACAGAGTAGGCCCTCAAAAGATGCTCTTGAATCTGAATCTATAATCAGCTAGTATTGATCTTGGGAAACAAAATTCCTGTGGGAAATGTCCAAAATGTTGGGGGAAAAGCTTTAGATCCAAAGAATAAGCTCAATAAAATCATCAGCATGATCTCCTGGCATTGTGAATTTTTTGGTACTGGTCCAACCCCCAGAGACCACTTATGAGGTCCCATTCTATACGGATACTATTTGCAAAGTTGGCATGCTTTATTAGTCTTCTTCAACCTACACACAGGGAGACAGGCCCCAGGAGGTTGAAGGAAGTTTTGTTTCATGGGAATCTAGTTATGTGTGAAATGCATGGAGTCCTTGGGGATTTCTGACATGATTCAGATATTCTTTGCCTGCCCACTGCAGGAGGATTTCCAGAAAAGGCACTTGGCATCTCAATAACTAATGGGAAGCAGATGAGATGGTAAAAAGGATACTGGTGTTGCTCTAGGTTCTGTAGCCCAGCCCCGTCACACGGGAGGCCTCGGGCAAATGAACTTTTCAGAGCCTTAGTCTGCTTGTTGAACTACTATTTGGTATTATTTCTAGACTCAAATGATAGAACTTCTGTGAAAGCACTTTATAAGTAGTAAAGTGCCAACGATAGTGAGTGAGATTTATAACTGTCATCATCATTATTTATGGTGATGGAATGTATGGGGTTGCTGTTAGTTCAATCATCTAGTCTTTGCATCCCCATTACCCCTTGGCTACTGTCTCTGTCATACAGGATCACAGCATGAGATAGAATTCATTGTCAAATGGTACACATGGGGAGAATTTAGTGAGTTTCTACGTAGAGGGATGTGAGTTCTGTTAAGGGAATGAAAAAGGCATGTTGAAATTCCAAGAGGCCAATGACAGCTGGGAGCAGTTCCCACTTCTACCATAGTTCCGAGATGATGGGAATATTGAGGGAGGGGTCACCCTGAGGGATACAGCTATGACCAGATGCAAGATATCAAAGCAGAGGAGACCTCTCTCTCCTCCTGCCCACCAGTCTCCCATTGCTAAAACCCAATTGCAAGGTAACCAACAAAGGATCCAAACAAAGGAATTCACAGAATCAAACCCCAAAGAGCAAGTATTTATGGTTGTCTGTTATGCCTTCTGTTCTGCTCTTCAGAGCGTACTGTGTCTGATATCCAGGCAATAGCACCTCTGGTGGTTCTGAGCAGGGTTCTGAGTCACATAGATCCGTCTTCAATTGGTCACATACTCACTGGGTAAATTGACTTAGCCCTTTCAGAACCTTAGTCTTCTCATATGGAAAAGGGAGACTACAGGAGTGCCAATTCCATAAGCTAATGTGAGTCTCAAAAGCAGTCATGTGTAAAGCACCTTCCAAGGTAATAGTAAGCACTCCATAAATCTTAATGAGCTTGCTATTTTACTTTCCAAACATGCTTTTTTTTTGTTGTTCGTTTGTTTTTGTTTTTACTGCTTTCCCATCCCCCCATCTGCATTACCGGAAATTATTTTTCACAGGAGCCTCCCCCTCTTCCATCTTTAACCTGGTTGATATCTCCACCTTTTTTCTGCTTCACTGAAACCCAGATCTCCCTAGGCAACTTTGAATCTATTTCTTCTTGATTTCTTGGTAGAATTTATAGTGTTGGTCATTCCCTCCTTGGAAAGAGGACCCCCTGGCTTCTCTGTTGTCATCTTCTGGTTTTCATCTTGCTTGGATAAACCATGTGCAAGCAACTAATTGTTTTTCCCACAAAATATGTTCCTTTTCTCTTACCTTAATAAAATATGCCCATATCACCCAATTGCTTAAACCCATATGTCGTGCTTTCTTATTCCTTGTATCCCCCCCAAAAAAAAAAAATCACGGGCTATGTACATTAAATCTCTAAAATATTATTGTCTCTATCCCCAATAGTACCATGTTTGTGTAAGTCATCATCATCTCTTGCCAATTTTAAAGTGGTCTCACTAAATCTTGCTTTTCTTTCTCATTCTTCACGTTGTACTCAGAAAGACTGTTCTAGGAAAAAAAAAACATTTTCTCATATCACAACTCTTATTAAAGACTTTGATCCCTAAGCAAGATCCCTTTTAATTTAACCCATGCTAATGGCTAGACACTCTTCTATAGCTACCTCTTTCTCCTACTGAGCCTCAATCAATACCAACAAATGACTTGCAAATCCATCCCCCAGTACTCCACTTTCCACTACTGTGGGTAGTGTACATGCTGGTCAGGACCCTCCATCTGCAATTTGCATTTGGCTATCACTGGCTCTTTACTCCTCAGCGTAGATGCTCTTTCCTCCTTTCTTGACCCTGAAAGTCTCATTTAATTGACCCTCCTAGGCATGTCCCCGTGGCTTTAAATATGGATTCTGTGAATGCAAGGATCACTTTGATCTTTAACCACATTACTTTAACCTTTGTGCCTTTAAATAAAGGAAGATTCAGCAATGCAAGATGGTCTCTGATCTGTTTTCCAATAAGCTGGCCACTGTGACTCTAGAATTGTCTCCCAACTAGGCAGAAAATTTGAGGAATCAAGCATGGTTTTGATCTTGAACTAGCTAAGTTTGAGACACATCTCTAATTACAGGCACCCTTTTAGATATGCCCACCCATAAAAAATCTCAGGAACCCTGTTCAAATTCAAACACAGTAGAAGATCAATCAGTGTGGAATGAAATGCCTCAGACTTTCAAAGAGGGTATGAAATAAGGTAGGTACCAAGTTGACTTTGGCCTGGGGTAGGCACCATGAGTACTTGTTCTATTGTGTGTTCTATTTTCTCATCTTAAGAAAATCCTTCAGACTGTTCACTTATTGGTCCATTGTCTTTAAATGCACAGGTTTTGCCACTGGATCAACTCACAGATTTCCATATTGCTGTATGTAACACAACTCTTCAGATGAAAAATGTTAAATGAATGCTTTGATACACATATCATTTAAAGGTCATTCATTTTCTTTGCATTCCTTAGTTTTCACCCTTACTCTTACCTAGGCTTCCTTATATCATGAAATGTAATTCTACTAAATAAAATTTGGTTACAGTAAAAACATATCTTTTTATTTTTTTTAGTTGTAGGTGGACACAATACCTTTATTTTATTTTTATGTGGTGCTGAGAATCGAACCCAGTACCTCATGTGTGCTAGGCGAGCACTCTACCACTGAGCCACTACCCAAGCCCCAAAACATATCTTTTTAACAGTGAAAAGTCTTGAGTTTTAGAGTTGAGGCTTAGAAAATAAAGATTTTCTAAACAAGATCCTGCAAAAAGAATAAATGCTGGGTTACAGATTTCTATTCAGAGCAAAGTTAGTCAGTTTATCTCTAAGGCACCACATAGTAACACACAGATTAAGCCATAATATAACATAAAGAAAACATGGCTAGTTATTGCCAGTGATGAGGTGTTTTTTTTGTTTGTTTGTTTTGTTTTTAAGACTGCCCACCAGTCTCCCATTGCTAAAACCTTACTTCCTACTTCAAAACTCCAGGAAGCTTTCCACATACTGCACTGTCAAGTCATCAAGAGAAAATAAGCATCGTGATTTCTATACTCATGAAATAAACAGTTGTGTGTGCTTGCAATTTCAAATAATGTCAGTTATTTATAGTAAATTATGCAATACTGAGACTAGGTGCTGAAATATTTCTGGAGATTTGGGGAAGGTGAAATGGAAGGAAAAGAGAAGGGCAAACCAAAAGGCAGAAATGCTTTTATAAGACAATAGAGGTCTGAGTAAGTATAATATATGCTTAGGAAAGTACAGGAATACATGTGATGACAAGCAGTGGGAAACAAAATTAGACTTGTAGACATGGTCTGCAAGAGGTGATGTTCAAATCCACATGCCGCAGTCTGGCTGGCTGCAGCAAAATAACCGGGGGGTGACGAATAACTTGTGTATGTTGATACAGCAGGAGTAGGAGCCGTTTATTGCAGGACAGGAGCAGTATTTATACATTCCACACAGCTTATCTAATTATCAGTCAACCAATAAGGAATCTCCACACTTAATGGCTTGTTTTTGTTACTTCTCAAACCACTCCCTCTGGCATTTTGCCAGGCACCATCCAGACTTGTTTACGAACTCTAACATTCCCCTGGCAAAATGCCAGGTGTTATTTTAACTTGTTTACAGACTCTAACATCCACATCTAACTAAATGCCCTGCTTTGGAAGAAATCTGTCTTTATTAATTTAGTTATTGCTTTCAAAAAATAAACTACATGAATACAAATACTAAAATGATTTTATTGAACAGTTATTTCCTACTTCCTTTTGGCACCTATGATAGTAAGTGCTCTGAATACATTATCATTCACAGAGTCCATACAATAACCCTAATGGTAGGTACAAACATGCTTCCCTTTTCACAGTGAAGATTCAACCCAGAAAAGCTAAAACACATTTCCAAGTCACAGAATAATTAAACTGGGATTCACTATATGCCTTTCCAACTCTGGAACCTGAGCATGAAGGTCCATGGCATTCAGCCTCTCGTAACACTTCAAGGATGATGACATTCGGTAATTTGAGGGTAAGATTTATCTTAAATTTTAACACTCAGCCCTCCTCCCCTACAGGATTTCTAACAAAGAAAGTTGTTCACCCAAAGAAAAATTACAGAAAAGAAACCAAGTAAGTGGTTGCCCCGCTCAGGGTTTCTTTAATAAACTAAGATGAAGTGTTTGGCTGAAGATTTTTTTTACCATTTTTTTTCCTGACTATATCTAAGATGATGAAATACATAAAGCGGATTTAATATGACTTATCCATCAAGATGCTGTCAGAGATGTTCACCTGCCCACCTCTTTGGTCCAGGCCCTGTGAGGGAGCAATAGCTACACAGTAATATAAATGCAAGAGAGAAGATAGAGATGGTACTCTTCCCCTTTGGGAACCTCTCCATTGGGATTATGCACATATCTGATGTCCTTCCCTTACCAACACAAAGGATTGTGCAAAAGGGGGAAAGGCAAGAGCAGAAACATGGGAGGCAAAGTACCCACTATTTTACCCTGCACACAGGAAGGATAGCATTCCCTGTTAAGCATTTTAACATTCATTATTTCACTTGAACTTCACAACAGCCCTTAAGGACAAAACCAAGGCACAAAAAGGTTAAGTGACTTTCCCAAAATCAGAGAGCTAGTAAATTGTCCATCTAGCCTCCCTAATTCCAACCCCATCCTTCTGAGGTCATAAAGACAATTCTTATCTCACCACTGAAAGAAGAGAGTGAAAAGGTCAGACAGGGAGAAATGCTATTATTACAGATTGGTTAGACCACTAAGTAAGACACAGCCCTCCATTCCAGCATTTCCCCTAAGTCCCATTTTAAATTTTAGATGATTAAAAGGAGAAAAAAAAAAAAACAATGTACACATCACATCTCTGAGTCCTATCCAAACTATAACTTCAAAAAAAAAAAAAAAAACCCAAAACAACAACAACAACAATTTTTTTAAGTATCCCAGAGGTTTTAGTCATTGAAATCAACTAAGGAATAAACAGCTATTTGTGTGGCAGGGGTCGGGCTGTGGGGGTGGGGAGTGAGATTTCTCTTCACATTTTCTAAGAATGTCTTTTTCAGGGCTATTGTTTTGTATAGACTATGTGAATGATACCTATAGGACCTGTTTAGTGCACAGTGTGGAAAATCTGTGGGTTTATAGCCAAAGAAAATGAAACTAGTATCTTGAAGAGATTACCTACATACCCATGTTCATTGCAGTATTATTCATAATAGGCAAGACTAGAAGCAATTCGGAAGGCCTATGTAGTAAACTTTTCCTGTCTGTTCATACCATACTACCTCAGTTTTCATAAAATTGTTGAATAGATGAATCAGAGTAAGAGTAAGGTGTTATGCATTAATTCATTTTAAAACAAATTTCAAACATATGTGCCTTGTGTTGCAAGCAAAACATTAGGCTCTGGAGATGCAACAATAACCCAAACACATTTCCTGCCATTAAAGGTTGCCAATATTTTGGTGTCAAATTAAAAAAAAAAAAAAATATATATATATATATATATATATATATATATATATATATATATATATATAAAACCAACATTAAAGAATTTATTACTAATATCATCTTCAAAAAACTTCAACCCCCCAAAAAAATTTGTAATATTTTTTGTAAAATTTCAAATCACATATTTAAACTTTTAATTCATTTTGAGCTCACTTTTGTTCATATATATACGATAAAAGATAAGAGTCCAAATTCTCATTCTTCAGAATATGGACATCCAGGTTTTCCAGAACTACTTCTTCAAGAAACTACTCTTCCCCTCTGATATGTTCTTGGTGTCCCTGTGTTTTAGTCAGGTTTTTCACCACTGTGACCAAAAGACTTGACAAAAACAATGGAGAGGAGAAAAAGGTTATTTTGACTCACAGTTTCAAAGGTTTTCAGTCCATGTCAACCAATTCCATTGCCCTGGGCTCAAGATGATGCAGAACCTCATGGCAGAAGGGCATGGCAAAGGAAAGCAACTCAGGACATGGAAAACAGGAAGGAGAGAGTGCTCCTCCCACCAGGGACAAAATATAAATCCCAAAGACAACCCTCAGTGACCCACTTCTCCAGTCGTACCCTTCCTTCCTACAGTTACCACCCAGTTAATCTATATTAGTAGATTAACTCACTGATTGGGTTATACCTCTCATAATCTAGCCTCTCATACTTCTTGCATTGTCTCATACATGTGCTTCTGGAGTCAACTCATATTGCCTTGTAAACCATAATGCCTTGTAAAGATTTATTGAATGTATATGAAAAGTTTGATTTCCATTCTATTGTTCTATGTGTGTTTTGTAGTGAGTATTGTACCATGGTGATCTCCATAACTTGGAAATATAGTTACAAATCAGGAAGTATGAAGCCTCTGTCGTTGTTCTTCTTTCTCAAGTTTTCTTTGGCTAGTCAGAGTATTTGTGGTTCCATACAATCTTAGGATTGTTTTTCCTATTTCAAGTACAACTACATCAAACTAAGCACAGGAAATAATCAACAAATCAAAAAGAAAACCTATAAGATGGAAGAAAATATTAAATATTTCTGATAAGATACACAAGGAAATCATACACCTCAATATCAACAACACAATAACCTAATTTTTAAATTTACAAAGGACCTCAGTAGACATTGTTCCAAAGAAGACATAAAAATGGTAAAGAGATATGTAAAAAGGTACTCAAAATGTAATCATCAGAGAAATGGAAATGAAAACCATATGAGATATCACCTCATTACTGCTCAGACGGCTATTGTGAGCATGTAAGCCAGGTTGTGGAGGAAAGGAAACACTTGCACACTGTTGGTGGCAATGTAAATTGGTACAGGTATTATGTGTAAATGGTATGGAGATTTCTCAAAAAATTAACAATAGATCTACCATATGACCAGCAATCCCACTTCTGGGTTTATAGCCAAAGGAAATGAAACTGGTATCTTGAAGAGATTACCTACATACCCATGTTCATTGCAGTATTATTCATAATAGGCAAGACTAAGGGTCCTTTGATGAATGAATGAATGAAATAGTGATACACACACACAATGTAATATTATTATACCTCTAAAAAGAAAAAAATCTTCCATTTTTAACTATGTTTTTAACTTGGAGAACATTATACTAAGGGAAATCAGTCAGACACATAAATATAAATATGATTTAACATCACTTATATGTGTAATATTTTCATAAAGTTGAAGTTAAAGAAACAGTAGAATGGTGGTTGACAAGAGCCAAAGAATGGAGAAAATGAAAACATGGTGGTGAAAGAGTACAAACTCTCAGTTATAAGATGAATAAGTTCTTAAGATTTAGTAGAGTATGGTTAACAATAGTAATAGTGCATTATATATTTATTTTGCTAAGAGAGTAAGTCTTTTGCATCACACAAAAAAGTAATATGTGAGGCAATGGACATGTTCATGATTGGGAGAATCATTAGACAAGGTATAGTTATATCAAAACACTACTTTGGCCAGGCGTGATGGCACATGACTTTGATTCCAGCAGCTCAGGACACTGAGGCAGGAGGATCATAAGTTCAAAGCCAGCCTCAGCAAAAGCAAAGCACTAAGCAACTCAGTGAGACTGTGTCTTTAAATAAAATACAAAATAGGGTTGGGGATGTGGTTCAGTGGTTAAGTGTCCTGGAGTTCAATCCCCGGTACCAAAAACAAACAAAGAAACCCATCACTTTGTACAATTTGAATTTAGATAATTTTTAATTTATCAATCATACTTCAATAAAGGTGGGGTTAAAAAAATCTCACAGGTGAGTGGGGAAGATAGACAAGTAAACATACATTTACAATTCGATGTGATAACAGTTTTGATATTTAAAAACATTAAGCATTTGCAGCATTTTTAATAATAGTACTTGCCTCATAGGATTGTTGTGAGGTTTGAATGAAATAATGCATAGGAAGCACTTAGAATAGAAGCAAGCACAAGTGCTCCTTATGCACTAATTTATTCAATTCTCACATCAACCATATGAAGCAAATGCTATTATTAAGCCTATTTTACAGATGAGAAAACCAGTGCACAGAGAAGATTAGCAATTTAACAGATCCCAAGCACCTTCATGGTAGTAGTTGGCTTTAACCTAAGCAGACAAATTCCAGAGCCCACAGATCTAATCACTGTCCAACACTACCACTCCAAGGGCAAACATAAGGCACTCTGGAAAAAAAAATAGAATGTGGAACTTAATCTAAGTGTCAGAGAATGGCACTCATTTACTGTCTGGGTTTTGTAATTCTGTCTCTGAGCATGTTTACAGTGGAGTGAACACTCAGGTCTAACCTCCAGTGCCTCCTCCAGAAACAGAGCTGTGCATCAAAACAGCACAGACAATTTTATATCCGCTTGTCATATTATTAGTCAGTTAGGTCTTGGGTAACTGACAAAGAAGCAGATGTTAGCTTTATTATATGCAGTATAAATATCGCAATGATGTGCAGTTGTCAGAAGCATCTACTTTCTTGGTTAAAAAGAACATTTAATGTAGGAAATTTCCTACAAAGCCAAGGTTTCAGCCAAAGGAAAGAAAAGAATGTAAACATCATAAAGGTTTATTGGAAGTATATCCAAGGAAAGGTACATGGATTCTGTTTAGTCTGTGTTTTACTAGTCTGTGTCTGTAAAGGACTTGTGTAATATAGGAAGATTCTGGGGGAAATTACCAACACTAGGCAAGTTCTCCATAGAGGTATACACATTACATATTAGAAAGCATAGCCAGCACTTTTCTAAGCCAGGTTGCCATTTGACTTGCCCAAGTGAAATGACTCACAAAAGCAGGAGAAACAACCCAATATCTAGGAAAGGACCCAATATCTTCCGATATCTAGGAAGCATCAACCATATGCTGTGGGTCAGGTGCCATCCCAAGTCACTTGCATTTATTATTTGATTCTCATAATAATACAACAAAGGAAGTATTTTTATGTCCTTCCTACAAGTGAGCAAATAAGTCTCAGAAACATGCCCAAAGTCATGCTAAAGTTAGAATTTGAATCCACACCTGACTGCCACCAAAGTCCTTTCCACTCCCATATATTTCCCCTCTGAGAATTTTTCCTACTCTTTGATTAGATACAATGTAAACTTTAGGCTGATCTCACTAACTTCCTGAGAGCAGGAACTATCCCAGTCTTGTTTACCATTTAATCTCAACCACTGGGAAACTTACAGAGCAAGAGACTGGGATAGGACTCTCGAGTGATTATCTGTCAGCAGAAACTTTAATTTGAACAACTATTCACACATGGAAATACCTTCACTTCAGTTTTTTTTTTTTTTAAAAAGGGGAGATTACAGTCTTCAGTTATACAGATGCATTGAAGAGGACAGGGAAGACAGTTTTATATTACTATTATGACCCTTCCCCAAACCTAGCAGCACAGCATAGTGCAGAGAGATATACTGTAGACCTAGGGAAAGAGAGGGAAGTAAGCATAGAACTTAACCTGGAAACCAATGTTTGGTGCAACAAGGTAGAATTCAGCACTGGGCACATCTCCATGACTCTTGATTTCAGGTAAGTACCACAGGCTGAGTCCCTAGACTTTCCCTCGTGCCACAGAAAAACTTGCAGCCACCATGAAACAAACTCAAGTTCTGACATACATTGCCACTGATGAGAGTTATTTTGGGATTAGAATAACTCACAGTAATAGGAAGAGCTCACCACTTAGGAACTTGAACTCCAACCTGGTTGGCACCAGCCTCAGCAGCTAAATGATTCTAGACCAGTGAAGCACCTACTGCGGTTGTTCTGGGCTTAAGGTCCCCAGTTGCAGCAGTCATGGGCCTAAGGACCACACAGAAGACATGCCCAGAATTTCTGGATGGGATAAATGTTGAAGGATCTTTCAAGATACATGTAGATAGCATAGATTGGAGTAAACACCTTCTTCTTCAATACACAGGCATTGAGACATGACCACAGAGATCAAGAAAAATCAAGAAAACATGATATTACCAAATGGACAACACAAAGTACCTAAAAAGATAAAAATGTTTAAAGTATCTAACAAAGAGTTCAAAATAGTCATTTTTAAGGAAGCTCGGCAAACTTCATTAAAATTGTTTCAGAGAAACAATTCAAAATTTAGCAAAGAAATTGAAACAAGATAAAAATTGAGCAGAAATTCTGCAGCCAAAAAATCAATACATGAATTTTTAAAATGCAACAGCATCAACCAAATAAATAAGCAGAAGAAAAACTATAAATCAAGGCAATAAGCAGTCAGAGGGTAAAAAATAAAAAAAGAATGAAGAAAACTTATAAGGTCGATTGCACAAAAATCAAAAGACCAAATGTACAGGTCATTGTCATTCAAAAGTGAAGAGAAAGAGAAAGGAGTAGCAATTTTATTTAAAGAAATATTAGCACATAACTTCTCAAGCCTGGATAAAGACATAAGTATCCATGTACAGAAGGTTAAATGTTTTCAATCTTATTTAATTCAAATAAGATTACCTTATAATACAATCAAACTGTCAAATATCAAAGACAAAAAGAGGATCCTGAAAGCAACAAGAAGAAAGAAACCAAAACATATATAAAGGAGATCCAACATGTATAGCAGTTAACTTCTCAGCAGAAAACTTATAAGCCAAGAGAGAGTAGATTGATACATGCAAAGTGCTGAAAACAAAAAAAACAAAACTCAGCCAACATTACTGTACCCAGCAAAGCTGTCCTTCAGAAATGGAGATAAGGACTTTCCCATACAAACAGAATCTGAGGAAGTACACCACCCCAAGATCTTTCTTACAAGAAATACTAACAAGAGTTTGTTATAGTTTAGATATGAGGTGCTCCCCCAAAAGCTCATGTGTGAAACAATGCAAGAAAGTTTAAAGGTGAAATGATTGGGTTATGAGAGCCTTAACTTAATCCGTGAAGTAACCCTCTAATAGGGATTAACTGGGTGGTAACTGTAGATAGGTAGGTTGGTGGCTGGAGGAGACAGGTCATTGGGAGCATGCCATTGATGTATATATTTTGTCCATGGTGAGGAGAAAGTCTCTCTCTGCTTCCTGGTGCAATGTCCTGAGCTGCCTTCCTCAGTCACAACCTTCCTCTATGATATTCTGCCTCAACTCAAACCCCAAGGAATGGAGCTGGCTATCTATGAACTGAGACCTCTAAAACCATGAGTGCCAAATAAGCTTTTTGTCCTCTAAAATTGTTCTTATCAGTTCTTTTGATCATCGCAGCAAAAAAAAAAAATCCTACTAAAATAGAGTACATCAATCTGAAAAAGGATGCTAATGAATGCATGAGACCATCAGAAAATATAAAACTCACAGGTGAAAGTAAGTACATCGTACATCATCAAATTTAGAATTCTCTAATACAATATTGGTGTATAAATGACTTACATCTTTAGCATGACAATTAAAAGACAAAACATGTAAAAAATAATAATGATGACAAAGATTTGTTATGCGATATTCAATGTGAAAAGACACAAATGTAAAATTTAAAAAATCAGACTCTGGTGAGAAGAGTTGAAGTATAAAGTGGTGTTATGGTTTGTGTATAAGGTGTCCCCTGAACACTCCTATGTTAACACAAATATGTTTGGAAGTTAATTGATTGAATTGTGAGAGCTGTAATGTAATCAGTCCACTGTAATTTGAACCATGAACTGAACCTCTGAAACCATGAGACCAAATAAACTTTTTCTCCTCTAAGTAATTCTTGTCACAGTGACAAAATGCATACTAACACTAGTGGGGTTTTGTTTTGTTTTGTAATCTAAATTTACTTGTTATCATCTTAAAATAGCCTGTTGTAACTATAAGATTTTGTTTGAAAAAAACCTTATTATAGCCATAAAGTGAATTATTTATAGGCTAAAATTGTTAAACTAGAAATCAAAATATACTACTACAGAAATCACTGAACCACAAATGAAGGCAATGGGAAAGAAAGGTAAAAATAATCTAGAAAACATTTAACAAAATGACAGCAGTAAGTACTCATCTATCAATAATTACTTGAATGTAAATGGATTACATTCTCCAAATAAAACATAGAGAGGATAAATGAATTGAAAAAATAATAAGACCTAACTCTATGCTGCCTACAAGAAACTTATCCCACTTTTAAGAACATGCAGAGTAAGTGGATGAAAAAGATGTTCCATATTAATTGTAACAAAAATAAAGCAGGAATAGATATAGTTATATTAAAAATAGATTTTAAATCAAAACCTTTACAAAGAGACAAGCAGGATCATTATATATTGATAAAGAGATCAATTCAACCAGAAAATATAGCAATTATATGAGCCAAAACCAGAGCACCCAACAAATATGAACGATTCTAAAGAGAAAGCCTGCAATACAATTAATAGTAGGGGATTTTAATACTTCACTTTCAGCAATGTACAGTTCATCCAGACAGAAAATCAATAAAGAAGCAGAAGACTTACTTTACTCTAGACCAAATGGGCCTAACAGACATATACAGGATATTCCATCCAACAACTGGAGAACCCACATTCTTCTCAACTCCACGTGAACCATTCTTGATAGTAGGTCATAGCTTGGGCCACAAAAAAAAATCTTAACAAATTTAAACGTACTGAAATTATTTCAAGTATCTTTTATGATCAGAATCATATTAAACCAGAAATCAATAACAGGAGGAACTTCAGTGACTTTATGAATGCATATAAATTACATGATATGCTCTTAAATAACCCATGGGTGAATGAAGACAGTTTTAAAAATTCTTGAGACAAGTGAAAATGAAAACACAACATCCTAAAACCTATGGGATGCAGCTAAAGCACTTCTAAGGGAAAGTTTAAAGCAATAAATGTTCTGCCTTAGGGAAAAAGAAAGATCTCAAGTAAATGACCTAATGTTGAACTTCAGGGAACTAGAAAAGCAAGAACAACCTCAACCCAAAATTAGAAGAAAAAATGAAATGATAAAGATCAGAGCAGAAACAAATGAAATTGAGACTAGAAAAACAAAAGAGATCAACAAATTGCAGAGTTACTTTTTAGAGAAGAAAAAAGAAGGATTAAATAGCTACCACTACTTTTGACCATACCTGATAATGCAATGGGTGCCCAGTGTGCTTTTTTAAAAAAATTTCAATAGATTTTTATTTTCTTTTTTTTTTAATAATGCATCTTTATTAATTTTGAACAATATATATTCATCAGGAAAATGATTGTTATATGCATTAGTTAAGGTAATGCCACTTACAGAATTCAATAACTGCCCAAATATACAACAGTTCAAGCATAATAGACATTTTTGGCTCACTCGCAAAAATCCACATCCTTGGTAAATATAAGCCTTTTTCCTCAGTAGTGGTTCAAAATATCAGATACCTTTCACTTTATAGTTCTACCCTTTTGACTTCTAATATTAATTTTTCCATTAATATTAAGTAGGAAGATGGGTAAAGGCATACAAAATAATATGCAAGAGATTTTTATAGTCCAGGTCTATACATGGCAGATGGCACTTCCATTCATGCTACATTTGATAAAACTCAACCATTCAGCACACATAACTGCAAGGAAAATATTATTTACCTGTATGTCTAAGAACAAGAGAAAATGACTGCTGAAAATATGGGTTATAAAACTTTTCTAATAATGTTCAGGAGTAAACAAACCAAAAGTGCCAAGAGATTTGTTTTGTTTTGTCAAGCAAATATGAAATAGCTGATTATCACATAGTTATTGTAACCATAGGACAAAAATGACAGTGAGTGGAAATGTTAAGGTAGAAACATTAAGAAAAATAGAGAAAATTCTAAATGGTAAAGTACAAAATAAAGGAAGATGGCATGATGCGCAGCAAACATTGTCAATTTCATACAAGGGGATGCTGTCACAAATGGTGAAAAGCAGTGAACCAAAATTGCCATAAGATAAAAGGAGGGTGCTAATGGTTCTCCTAGAAGTCAAGAAAAAACCAATTTTGTCAAGTAGTTACCTAACAAAAAGGATAACTTAAAAAATATAGGAAAAAGTCAAAGAGGATGTTTTTCTTAAATATCTGATGTGTGAAGCTGAGTTGGGCAGGTTGAATGGTATTTCAAAGGCCTCTAGCCTAGGGCAGGTGAACATTCTGGGTCTGAATGTTCTTTTTTTTAATTTTTATTGTTGGTTGTTCAAACATTACATAGTTCTTTTTTTTTTAATTTTTTATTGTTGGCTGTTCAAAACATTACATAATTCTTCATATATAATATTTCACACTTTGATTCAAGTGGGTTATGAGCTCCCATTTTTACCCCAAATACAGATTGCAGAATCACATCAGTTACACATCCATTGATTTACATATTGCCATACTAGTTTCTGTTGTATTCTGCTGCCTTTCCTATCCTCTACTATCCCCCCTCCACTCTTCTCTCTCTACCCCCTCTACTGTCATTCATTTCCCCCTTGTATTATTTTCCCCTTTCCCCTCATTTCCTCTTGTATGTAATTTTATATAACCCTGAGGGTCTCCTTCCATTTCCATTAAATTTCCCTTCTCTCTCCCTTTCCCTCCCACCTCTCATCCCTGTTAAATGTTAATCTTCTTCTCCTGCTCTTCGTCCCTACTCTGATCTTAGTTACTCTCCTTGTATCAAAGAAGACATTTGGCAATTGTTTTTTAGGGATTGGCTAGCTTCACTTAGCATAATCTGCTCTAATGCCATCCATTTCCCTGCAAATTCTATGATTTTGTCATTTTTTAATGCAGAGTAATACTCCATTGTGTATAAATGCCACTTTTTTTATCCATTCGTCTATTGAAGGGCATCTAGGTTGGTTCCACAGTCTTGCTATTGTGAATTGTGCTGCTATGAACATCGATGTAGCAGTGTCCCTGTAGCATGCTCTTTTTAGGTCTTTAGGGAATAGACGGAGAAGGGGAATAGCTGGGTCAAATGGTGGTTCCATTCCCAGCTTTCCAAGAAATCTCCATACTGCTTTCCAAATTGGCTGCACCAATTTGCAGTCCCACCAGCAATGTACAAGTGTACCCTTTTCCCCACATCCTCGCCAGCACTTGTTATTGTTTGACTTCATAATGGCTGCCAATCTTACTGGAGTGAGATGGTATCTTAGGGTGGTTTTGATTTGCATTTCTCTGACAGCTAGAGATGGTGAGCATTTTTTCATGTACTTGTTGATTGACGGTATGTCCTCCTCTGAGAAGTGTCTGTTCAGGTCCTTGGCCCATTTGTTGATTGGGTTGTTTGTTATCTTATTGTCTAATTTTTTGAGTCCTTTGTATACTCTGGATATTAGGGCTCTATCTGAAGTGTGAGGAGTAAAGATTTGTTCCCAGGATGTAGGCTCCCTATTTACCTCTCTTATTGTTTCTTTTGCTGTGAAAAAACTTTTTAGTTTGAGTAAGTCCCATTTGTTGATTCTAGTTATTAACTTTTGTGCTATGGGTGTCCTATTGAGGAATTTGGAGCCCGACCCCACAGTATGTAGATCGTAGCCAATAGTTATTTTTAAATCTGAGAAATTATCAGGATGATCCTTTCAAAGAATTAGGACATAGTAATGTAGAACATAGGAAGAATCAGATTAAAGATTAAAGATTGATATTCAGGAACTAGATCATCATTTCCAGAGGGCACTCAAAGATCTAGTGGTTTACCTTCAGAATAATATAAACAGTTAAAAACAAAATAAGTGAAATGAAATGGAACTGGAGGTCATTCTATTTACCGAAATAAGCCAGGCACAGAAAAAGTAGTAGTATGAGATCTCAATCATGCGTGGAATCCATAAAAGCTGACCACATAGAAGTCAGCAGCACCATGGTGGATACTAGAAGCTGGGTAGAGTGAGGGCCAAGGAGGGTTGGGAGGAGTTGGTCAAGTGAGTTAGCTAGGATTCAAAAGTGCTGGGGTTCTACCACACAAATTTCAAAAAAGCCGTAAAAGTACTTTGAATGTTTTCACCATAAAATATAAATGTGTATATATATATATATATATATATATATATATATATACATAT
>NW_026000082.1:6022819-6031484 GCF_001458135.2 Marmota marmota marmota | reverse complement strand
CTCCAATTGGTGTGACATGTCTACCACACCCACAGACCACTGGGCCTGTTCTGCTGGTCGGTCACAGGTCTGCCTACCTTGCGGGCATGGGTGGTGGCTCTGCTCTGCCCCTACTCCAATTGGGGTGTCGTGACTACCACACCCGTGGGCCGCTGGGCCTCTTCTGCAGGTGGGTTGCAGGTCTGCCTACCTTGTGGGCGCGGGTGGCGGCTCTGCTCTGCCCCTACTCCAATTGGGTTCAGATTTTTATTTTCTAGAGCAGTTTTAATTCCATCACAATAAAATTGAGCAGAATGTGTAGAGCGAACCCGTATATCCTATTCTCCCAAATGCATATTTCTTCAAATCAGAGTGGGTCATTTGTTCCAATCAATAAACCTACATTTACACCTCATTATCACCCAAAGTCCACAGTTTACATTAGGGTTTATCCTTGGTGTTGTGCATTCTGGGTTTAGATGAATGTATAATGACATGCACCAATCATTATAGTATTATATAGAGTATTTCACTGTCCTAAAATTTCTCCAGGCTCCACCTATCCATCTGCTCCCAACCCCTGGAAACTGCTGATCCTTTTACTATCTCCATAGTTTTTCCTTTTCTGAAATGCCATAAAGTTAGAATCATACAGTAACTATCTTTTTCGGATTATATTTTCTTAATAATATACATTTAAGTTTCACCGTCTCTTTTCATACCTTGATAGCTCATTTCTTTTTAGTGCTGAATAACATTCCCTTGTCAGGAGGCACCACAGTTAATTTATCCACTCACCTAATGAATAACATCTTAGTTGCTTTCAAGTATTGGCAATTATTAACAAAGCTGCTATAAACATCTGTGTGCAGGTTTTTGTGGGGGTGGAAGTTTTCAGCTCATTTGGGAGTACCAAGAATCCCAATTCCTGAATCCTATTCTAAGCGTATGTTTAGTTTTATTAAGAAACTATCAAACTTTCTTACAAGGTGGCTGCAAATTTTTTCATTAAACAAGAGTTCCTTTTTTGCACCACATCCTTACCAGCATTTGGTGTTGTCTGTGTTTTGGATTTTGGCCATTCTTGTTAATAGATATTCTTTCAAAAAATTAATTTTTTAGAAATAATAAATTAATATTAAACTAAGTTCTAAATCATTAAGGAAGTAGAGTTATAAAATCTATTATTTATAGTATCACTTTTAAAAGGCCAGGGGTAAAGTGAGACTCTCTACAGTGAAGCCCTAACCTATCATTTTCATGTTGCTATCCACCACTGTACTGGGAAAATTGTACTGTTCGCTCCAGGAAGTCATTCTACTAAGGGAGGGGGGAGGGGGATGATATTGGGGAGGGTATATGTTTGTGTGCATGCTGCGCATGCTTTGGGAGAGGTGGGGATAATAGGAATGCAGTTTCGAATCTAAGTCAAAGAGCCCTCTTATTGCTACCTCTTATTTTCTAACCCCTGTGTTCTACTCCCCAATTTTGAGATGCAAATGTAGTCACATCCCTTTTACTAGTATAATTAACTACTATAAAAACTACTACCATATTAGAAGGAAAAACCAGTAGCTCATATCTACATACCCCTCTTTCTAAGCCTTTCAGTTATTTAAAAAAAATAGCAAAGATATAGTAAGTTAAACTGATACACATGCAAATAGAACAATGTTAAATTATGAAATAAAACCAAATGCATGAGGAATTTAGTTTATGATAGGTGGCATTTCAGCTGAAGGGAAAATGGATCTATGAATAGACAAAATTAATGGTAGTTGGTACCACTTGGTAGAAAAATTATGGATCCTACTTCATACTTTATACCAAAATGAGTTCTAGAAATATCAAACTTTTTAACAATTTAGAAGAAAACTTCTAAAAGACTAAAAGAATTATATGCTATTTGTTTTAACAACCTAGGAGTAGGGGTTTTCAAAGAGTCATGCAAAACCCTGAAATTTAAACAAGTCAATGCTTTACCACACATGAATAAAACATATATGACGAAAAATAGTCAGAAGACAAAAGAAATAACTGGAGAAAACATTTGCAATGCATACCACACAAAGGGATGATTTTCCTGATATATAAAAGGTTGTCAGAGATCAACAGGAGAAAATGTCATTATCCCAACTGAAACTAGTTCAAGTATATACACATCGTTTAGAGAAAAACACAATCAGATCTTTAAAACAAGAAATGATGTACAATATCGTTCATGATGAAAAAATGTGTGGTTGTGTCCTTTGCATTTTAAAAATTCACAATGATACAAAGTTTGAGACACACTCAGATGGTGAGGATGTGGGAAACAAGCACACTCAGACACTATCGATGAACCTTCACATTGCTGTAAGAGTTATCAGAAGACAAATTAGAAATGCATGTCAAATCACATAGGTACAGAAACACTGACCTTAAATTCACCTTCCACATATTCAATCAACAGATACGCTTACACATGTATTTGTTCTTATTTTATTGCAAGCTCCATCTACATCAGGAAGAGGTGATCAAATAAATCATAGTACATTCTCACAATGGAATACTATGCAATCACAAAAGATAATGACAAAGTTCTTTATATCCTTTATCTTGAGTGATACAATCATTGAGATATCATTTTATATTGAAAAGTACAAAATTCTAAACTATACAGTCATAAACACAATAGCATATACCTTATGACTCCATTTATATGACATTCATGACCAGGAGAAACTAAAGCATGGTGATAAAAGGGAATGAGAAGAGACACAAGGGTCACATTGGGGTAGGAAGTGCATATGTTGATCTATATGGTGATCACATGGATATGTGCTTGAATAAAAATTAGCACATCCTATACAACATTTATGCACTTTACATGATTTTGGTTTTAAAACAATCAAGCTGCAGAACAGCATGTACAATAAATACTTCATGCAAAGAAAATAAAGCATATGATTCTCTCTGTATTAATTTTCACATGCATATAGTATCTTTAGAGAGCTGCATAGGAAACTGGCAACACTGGCCACATTAGAAGAGGAATTCTGGATGACTAGGAATGGCGTGAGAGGGAGATGCCTCACCACATGCATTTTGTTGCTTTTGTATTTAAAACCATGTGAATATAGTATGTAAGTTGAAACTCAAGCACATAACCTGAAATTGTCCAAAACCTATAGGGATTACTCAATCCTGCCTACTCTGCCCGTTCCACAGGAATCTAGAAGGTCTAAGATCAACCTCTGCTAACATTGTCTCTCAAGTCACATTGTGTCAGTGTTGAGGGTTGTGCTTGTGATATCTGGCAGACCCTGGCCCAACACCAGCCCTCCACACCTTCCCTGGTGAGGAGTCATCAAAATTGCCCAGTGCTATTTAGGCATTCATTTAAAAATATTTATAAGTTCCAGCTAGGCGTGGTGGTACACGCCTGTAATCCCAGTGGCTCAGGAGGCTGAGGCAGGAGGATCGTAAATTCAAGGCCAGCTCAGCAATGGCAAGGTGCTAATCAACTCAGTGAGACCCTGTTTGTAAATAAAATGAAAAAAAGGGCTGGGGATGTGGCTCAGTGGTCAAGTGCCCCTGAGTTCAATTCCCAGGACCAAATAAATACATATGTGTGTGCGTGTGTGTGTGTGTGTGTGGTTTATATATACATTTTATATAAAGTTTTTATGTATATATAAAGTGTGTGTGTGTATATTTATATATATTTACAAGTTCCCATAGATATCCACTGTATGTTCCAGGCAGAGGGCATAATGCCTTATATTCTTAGTTGGGAGAGTCAGACAACTAGCAAATGAATATAAATGAATATATACAAGTGTAGGGGGGGTGGGGGTGAGCATGAGGGGGTGGGAGAGAGATCAGACAGTGTAAAGTATAAAAAAAATACAAAAGTATTGAGATAAAGTTTTAAACAGAAGTGAGAGTAGGGAGGGATGTCCTGGGTGTCCTAGGTGGGTGGCTCCTGGACGCCCTTATTGGTGACAGGCTGAGATCTGAATGAAGCAAGAAAGCAGGCATTATGAATAGCTGGGGATAGAGAGACTAAAGTAGGAAGACAGCAGATGGAAATATCCTAAGGTCAGACCAGGCTTAGGAACAACAAGGAGCCTTTGTGAATGGAGCACAGAGAACCAAGTAGAAACAAGAAACTAAGGTAGGCAAAGGCCAGATCATAAAGGGTATTGGAGGCCAGGAAAAGAGGCTTTTCCTCAGCAAGGTGAAAAATCAAAGAAAGGTTTCTGCAGAAAAAAATCAAGAGATTAATTTGGGGATCTATCTGGTGGACATCCGGTTGGATTATATAAGTCTGAACTTTAGAAAAAAGAGGCTATAGATGTAAACTCAGAAGCTGTCCGTCATCTTTTTCCTCCACGTGAACTTCTCTGTGCCGTCATTGAGTTCTTTGGGGTCCTTTCTTGCCAGCATATCTTGGTCAGGTCCAGTCCTCTCAGCCAGGATCCCTAACTTCATAGCATGGGAAGCAGGTGCTTGCACATCTCTTCCTCTGTCTCAGAAGACAAACTGGTCTAAACCTACCAGAACATTCCACAAGTCAAAGGACCTAAACATAGCTTTAGCTAAGTCACACATGTGCACCCACATGCATGCAAGTTCAGTTACATCTTCTTCCAGATACATACACACTTAAACTTTTACATTTCCTTATCCAGGAGGGGCAGTTTAACTAAATCTCTGAACTAAAAAGGGAACATGGTTGCAATTTGGGACAGTTTAATATCATTTGAAGTTATTTATGTCCTCCTAAGATTCCCTTGACATTTTATGAGCTTTCACCACCTTTTGTAGATTTCTTAAACATTTTTCCATCATTGTCTATTCTTTACTCACTAACATCTAGATTACCCATCTGCTTCCCTTTAAAAACAAGTACTATCCAAAATATAAGGCCCTGAAATCAGGCACTGCCTTCTCATTTACCAGATGAATGACACGAAAAAAAAATTATTTCATTTCTGAAAGCCTGTTTCCTTGTTAATAATTAAATCCTATCTCCAAGAATTGAGTGACTTGTATTTTTAATCTTTACATAGATTTTTATTTTATTTTTTTTTACTTAAATTGATGATGATATTTACCTGGAGATGCTCTGATAAATTACAGGCTTTTCATGTTTTTCACATGGTTAGAAGGAAAAAGTTGACAAGAGAAGATGGGAAGTGCAAAAGGAATATAGTAGCATCCACACAGAAGAAACACAGTACAAGAAACATGCTTATTATTATTATTATTATTATTATTATTATTATTATTATTAAACTGAAATTGTCCATTAATTAACTAGCTAATTAACCTTGGAAAAGTATATTCTCTGAGACTGTCATTGCTAATCTGTGAAATGTAGGCAATAATAATCTGTTCATGGGATTGCCTCAGGGGATATTTAAACGTTGAGAGCTGAAGCATTTGGTACTAGGTCATCTGATATCGTGGCACAGACAGGAAGCACTTAATAACTTAGGTTATATTTACCCTGATCACCATCAGAGAGGCTAGAGCAGGGCAGATGGAGGATCCAGGAAGAAGCAGAGCACCAGGAATTAAAATAAGGGCAAACCAGGAATTCAGGGAGCAACCACTTTTCAGAAGTAAAGCAGAAGGCAGGTATAACGGAGATTCAAACTTGAGATAATAGCACTTTGTTACAGTCACACTAGAAACAAGCATGAGTTGAGTTTGTTTGTGTCAACAAGATGAGAGTACACAGCAATCAAGAGACTAGGTTTTCATGGAAAGACAGATGAGGGCTTTCACCCTGGTTCTGGAACGTACTGACAATGTAACCTCACTTCCTCCAACCTCCATTTTGCATCCATAAAGGAGAAGGTAAAAATGATAAGATCTGTTCAGCAAAACCCTGTCCCCAGGCCCCCAAAGGACAGCAGCCTCACCGTAGCATCAGGAGAGGTATCAGATGAGTCTGGCCAGCATGCAGAGGAGAACTCAAGCCCTGGAGACAGACCCATCTTTAATTCAGCTTCGATATTTACTATGTGACTTAGCCAAGTTTCTGAATCATTGTAAGCTAAATTTCATCAAATATAAATTGAGGATAATAATAATTTCTCATTACAATAAAAGCTGATCACTGTTGCTCTGACTGGCACGTAGTGTGTACTCAAGAAAAGCTGATTACTATGGTTGATGTTTGCTCTTTTCCGGGCATCGTGGTGTGTGTTGTGGATATAATAGCAGACAAAAATCCATCCCATACTACCTTTCAGATATTTAAAGACAGGTGTTCCTCCACTCTGGTCTCTTCTTCAGGTCCTTAGCTATTATTCCCTTATGACAAGATTTCCCAACATAACGCTGTCTTCCCTGGCCAGATGGGTTCTGATTTATCAATACCCCTTCAAACATGGTAGCCAGAGGGGAGACAGTGACTAGCTGTGATGTAATCAACCAGGAAGAGCAGGAGGTAACAATTTGACCTTGGCCTTAATATTGTATGTACTTCAGCTAGTCCGAACAGCATGGCATTCTCTTCTTTACTCCTGCAACAGCCACAAAGGAAAGAGCAATGGAGCGGCTAAACTCAATGGTACAGCGCATAGTTGGGAGAAAGTCTTCAGTTATTTTCAGAAAGCTTAAAAATAAAGGAACAAAGATTCTATACAAGAGTCCAAAGTAGCATCATGGAACAGGAAGAGCCTACTATATACCTCCTTAATTCTGCAGGTGGTCAGGATCACTCTAAATTCACACTACCAAGAAGACAGATGTTCCCATCTGGGGAAAAAATTTAAATGACAAAGAAAAGCAAAACCTAACCAAGAAGAAATAAACTTGAGTATATTTTAAAGGCAGACTCTATATTAAACTTGAGAAGGTCTTTGTTAGTAACATCAAGAATCCTTTTTTAAAGCTCATAAATCCTACTTGCAGCAGAGAGTAGATTGAGAGCAGATTTATACCACTTTCGAAAACAGTCTTCTATTGATGCCTCCAGATAACCCACCGGGGTCATCAAAGACACAGCTTTAAGACACCCCACAGATAGTTACTGCAACCTCAGAAAGCAGACAATTTCCTCTTTTCAATTAGAATAAATAGCCCTAAAATACAGATAATATTCTCTGAACGTTCACAAGGGCTGTTTTCTGCTGTCTGATTTATGTGCCTAGGTCTGAGTGTCAGAGGCCTCAGAAATCACAGCTGGATTAAAGAGATCAGATTAGCATGAAAGTCACATCCTATTTTATAAAAGAAGCTCAAGCATTAGGGTTTGAATGGCTGGTCCCCTCTTTAATCAAACTCAGGCTGCTCAGTCAAGGGCTTTTGTAAGTGAGCTAATTAGGAATGTGCCAGAGACTTACCTGGTTAATCAAATGATTAATCACTTGGTAGACTTCATTCCTCTTGTTTCCTGGCTGTCTTTGGCTCCCGTATTTGGTTTTTGTGTGTGTGTGTGTGTGATTTTTTTAAATTAACATTTTAATAGGTGGCAGTCAGCATTCAGCATAAAGAAATGGCATTGTCCCATTTTAACCATTTTTATATGAATAAAAATGAGACATAGAAGGTTCTTCACTAAGATTGACCAAGAAATGTGAAGGCATTTCTTAGGAGATACACTGTGAGGCTAGAAGAGGATTTGAAGTTCTACGGAAGATTTGAGCATTCATATCATTATGCATGCAGCCCTGGCTGGAGAAAAGAGTGCTAATAAAACAGGATTGCCAATCAGCTGACTAGATTTCCACCTGTCCCCCTTTTATTTATTTAAGATAACTTTTAAAGTTTAGAGACAAGAAAATTAGCCATTTTGTGAAATTCTAATATGGGGAATTAAAATGCATAGGTTAGAATTTTGTTGAGTCACTCAGATTACTGATATGCACCACTGTGCCTAGCTCTCAATTATTTTTGAAAGATAATTTTATAATGGTCCAATTTCAATTTAGCAGCTTAACTCACTCATGAAAACATGTGAATAGCTAAGAAGTATAATACATTTATCAGTTACCAGGAAGTCCATCATTATGTCACTATTATTATCCATGACAATCTGCCTTCCTGCTTTGTCCACATGATTCATCAGCACATCATTCAAAGTTCTGTGGCTCTTCACTGTATATCACAGGAAAGCATCCTCTTAGGATCCTAATGGCACTTTAAATAGATGACAACATAACAACAATCATAAATTTGTTCACACTAATGCTCTTTTTTATTACTCCTTACATTTGATTCCAATTAAGTTATCTTCCACTTGTGCATTTCTAAAATTCCTATTTGTAGTTCACAGAAAATAACTAAACGAATATGGCACTTTTCTGAAGGTCAGTATAGGTAGGTCCTGAAAGTAGGTATAAATGATATAGTAGTGGGGATCCAACATGGCGGCAGGCGGAGAGGCAGCGCTTTCAGTACCCCCTCAGTGATGGGGTCAGAGAGACGCATAGATACACTTAGATTCTACCTGCGGAGAATCTCCTAGCAAAACTCCACTGAAGAGAGCGATGTGATTAACTTCAAACTTAGGTTTGAAGTTGATTTTATTCGATATGAGTATGGCCACTCCTGCTTGCTTCCGAGGGCCATGTGAGTGGTATGATTTTTCCCAACCTTTCACCTTCAGCCTGTGTATGTCTTTTCCTATCATATGAGTCTCCTGAAGGCAGCATATTGTTGGATTTGTTTTTTTGATCCAGGTTAC
>NW_026000082.1:6015164-6022695 GCF_001458135.2 Marmota marmota marmota | reverse complement strand
CATCTCACTCCAGTAAGATTGGCAGTCATTATGAAGTCAAGCAACAATAAGTGCTGGCGAGGATGTGGGGAAAAGGGTACACTTGTACATTGCTGGTGGGACTGCAAATTGGTCCGGTCAATATGGAAAGCAGTATGGAGATTCCTGGGAAAGCTGGGAATGGAACCACCATTTGACCCAGCTATTGCCCTTCTCGGACTATTTCCTGAGGACCTTAAAAGAGCATACTATAGGGATACTGCCACATCAATGATCATAGCAGCACAATTCACAATAGCTAGACTGTGGAACCAACCTAGATGCCCTTCAATTGATGAATGGATTTAAAAAATGTGGCATTTATACACAATGGAGTATTACGCAGAACTAAAAAATGACAAAATCATGGAATTTGGAGGGAAATGGATGGCACTAGAGCAGATTATGCTAAGTGAATCTAGCCAATCCTTAAAAAACAAATGCCAAATGTCTTCTTTGATTTAAGGAGAGCAACTAAGAACTGAGCAGGGAGGAAGAGCATGAGGAAAAGATTAACATTAAACAGAGATGAGTGGTGGGAGGGAAAGGGAGAGAGAAGGGAAATTGCATGGAAACGGAAGGAAACTCTCAATGTTATATGAAATCACATATAAGAGGTTGTGAGAGGAAAGGGGGGAAAAAAACAAGGGAGAGAACTGAACAACAACAGATGAGGTAGAGAGGGAAGATGGGAGGGGAGGGGAGGGGGGATAGTAGGGGATAGGAAAGGCAGCAGAATACAACAGTCACTAATATGGCATTATGTAAAAATATGAATGTGTAACTGATGTGATTCTGCAATTTTTATTTGGGGTAAAAATGGGAGTTCATAACTCACTTGAATCAAATGTATGAAAGATGATATGTCATGAACTTTGTAATGTTTTGAACAAAAAAAAATGATATAGTAGTCAATAGGCCTCCATCTTGTAAAGCTATTGACTCTCAATTCTTCTCAAAATAGCAACATTTCTAGTTGAAAATTTTCAAATTACATGACTCACTTTTCACAATTCTTGATTTTTTTTCATTTTTAATAATGATCCAATGTCAATAATGACCGAGGATCAAGCAGTACAGAGATGGTATATGAGTTATGTAGTGTCTAAGTACTTGAGTGGAGTGTGTGTGTGTTGTGTATATGTGAATTGGGGACAAGGGACAATTGATGGTTGATCAAGCTTATTAGGTACGCTAAAAAGCAAATGGAAGTTTTAAGCAAGTATCCTTATGGTTTTAGAGCAAAATGTTAAAAACATAGATTTAAAATCCATCTGGAGGAATTATATTTCAATTTTAACTACTACCACAGAATAGTTGGATCTTCTAAAAACCTATAATATAGGCAAAAATTGATTCTTGAGACAGAATCATTGATTACTAAGAAGACTTATAAAATGAAAGATTCTTTAAAAATCCCACCTTGATAACAAGAAAAGGGGTCATGAAAACAGAACTCAAGATAAAGACTAACTTTGTTCTTTATTCCCCAGATATCTAGCCTATCCAAAAAAGTCCTGAGGGAGAAAAGGCAGCTGTTTCCTAGACCGGGCTTATCCTGTGGTCTGAAATAGCCCCAGAAATATTAAGAAATAGGTGAAGTTTTCAGCTTTCCCTCTTTCAAGTTTACTGATCTCCAAGAAGTTATCTGCCAGCCTCCAGAATTATTTTTTTAACTCACTACCTAATCTCAGTCTTCAAAATTGATTTCTTCAAGCTGCTTTGGACTTGCTATTAGGTTATCAGTAATCTTTCCCTATTGCCCTCATTAGCCTTGTCTCTATCCCTCCTTCACCCACATTTTCTACTTTTGGGTCACTTTAACCTGAATTATCAAAAGGGTTGTGGCAAAGGACTTTCATTCATGGCCAAGAGTTCTCTTCCAAGTAACTTCTAGACTTTCACAGGCAGAATCTCACTCTTGGACAAGTCCACTCATGCTGAAATCTGCACCTGGACACAGGACATCATGGTGCCCACTGTTCCTCTATGGCACCCAACCAAGCCCCAACCAAAGTTCTGTCTTTAAGAAATTATAAAATAGGTTTAAATAAACTCAAAGATTTTTTTTTGTTTGGGTACAGAATAAATTTGCAAATTAGGAGACACAGGTTCAATTAGAAACCAAGTAAGTTTTTCATTAAGGGTAAAGAAGACTGGATTTCCGGAGTGAAATGAGAGAGAAAGGGAAACAATGGGGAGAGGTGAAGTAACTTGTTTTGAACAATTTTTTTGATTGGCCCTGATGTCTTTATCGCTCCTCTGCCCACTCTTTCTGCTTTGGGGTCATGTTAAGATGAATTATCAAAAATGTTGTGGTGTTTCATCCCCACTGGACTCACACAGGACCTTCATACATCTTCAAGGCTTCTCCTCCAACTAACTCCTAGACTTCCACAGGCAGAGACTCACGCAAAATAACAAGTTGTTTGAATGCATTTCCATTGGTGCTAGGTGTCTGTTCACATATTAAGCTATACATGATTAGGTTGCTAGGGAGGAGGTTAGCAGTAAGCAAAAAGTCTTTGAGACCATAAGCAAGTCAACAGCAGTCCCAGGATTGGAAGTTATCACAGTTTGAATTCTTATAAGCACATTATTTCCAAAAATCATTTTATACTGAGAAGTTAAATATTAAGGAACTTGTGTTTAAGGTAAACAGCAACCTGTCCGATGTGATTTCTGACTCTCACAAATCTCTTCCTTTCTTAACCAAACAGCATTCATCTTCATTTTTTTCCACAGTTCCATGGTTGCTTGACCTCTGCTCTAAAAAGTCTCACCTTCAATGACCCAAGGCTTCAATATGCCAACACTTCAAAAAAAATGGCAATATTATGGCCAAATGGAGAAGAATATCTCTTTGCCTTTTATGTACATTTCCAAGAATGGGGAGAGGGACACAAAATGTGTGACTTTTACTCCAAGGTTTGCAAAGATTTTAACAAAACAGTTTTTTTTTTCTGTTTTTGTTTATATGGGCAACTCTGTGCTCCCTAAAACCCACCCTTCTAAAAATCTTAAGGCCGATTAGGAGATAAGCCTAAATGGCAGCCAAGGCATAAGATTTTTTCTTAGGATCTCGCTATCCCCTTTCTAGAACCCTAGGTCACTCTACTGGTTCTCAGATATGTCAGCTTGGATCCCACAGTGGAAACATCAAGATTTCTTTCACAGAAGGATCCTGAGTATTTTCATAAATCAAAGTCTTTCAGACCTGACTCTGAAGTTGTCTCAACATTCTCAGAAATGCTCAGACCTGCAAACAAACATGGCCCACTCTGAAACAAGACTCAGAAAGATCTTAATTTATGGGTTAGATGGGGGGAGGGACTATCTAAAAACAAAAAGTATTTGAGCCACATTTTGAAGAAAGAGTAGAATTTGTGCAAACACTGCAGTAATGATTCATGAAGAGGAAACACAACAAAAAAGAGAACCATCACAGCAGCTAAATATCAAATTAATCTATTTTAATTAAATTTTAAGATGTCCAGAGAAGAATATACTGGCATTCTTTGAAATCATACTGATTCAGTGTAACAACTCAATAAATATAGCTGAATGAATGAATGGGTGAATTGTTTCATTTTCTTTAAGAGAATTATTAAATTTGGCTCTGAGTCCCACTTGCTAAGGGCAGGGAGGATTCAATTTCAGTCTCTTTTAAAGGGGATTTCCTTCCTTTTTAGGGTTTTGAAAACAATCTTAAAGGTTCACGTGCTATCCCAAAAATGATGGGTAACTTCACGTTGTCACCATCTTTACACTTACCTATTCTGTGCCTATTGGTACTGGAGGAAACTGGTCCTCATCATCAGCAGGTGATGATGCTCCAAGTGGGCTGAGAGATACTCTATCAGCAGTCCTCTCTGTTCAACACAGGCTCAGCTAACTTAGACTGCTCCAAATGCCTCTGTTAGCAACAGACCTCACAATCCTCTCACAGACATCTCCCAAAACTTGATGCTTCATATACATCAGTCATAGACCTTTGCCACCCAAGAAAAGAAGGCCCAAACACAATCTAATCCTGTCTCCGAGAAAAAGGAAATCCTTCCTTTTTTACTCTGGTTGAACCCTTGCTATGTCCCAGAACCAAAATGCTGGCCTCTCTCCCTGAATTTATAAGTACAAACAGAATTATGTATGTTTTCATCCAGGTGTTTCACAATTTTTATTTTCAACTCTGACACATAAAACTATTAACAAGCCTTCCTGTGTGGAACTCAAACTCAGTATAGAGACTCAGGCCATTTATTATTGCTGTAGTCAGCTTTTCCGCTGCTGTGACTAAAAGATCTGACCAGAACAATTTTAAAGGAGGAAAAGTTTATGTGAGGACTCAGGGTTTCAGAGTTCTCAATCCACAGACAGCAGGCTCCATTCCTTGGGGCTCAAGGTGAGGAGGAACATCATGGCAGAAGAGTGTGACAGAGGGAAGCAGCTTACACTGTGATCAGAAGCAAAGAGAAAGAGATTCCACTCTCAGATACAAAATATAGCCACGCCCCTAATGAACCGCCTCCTGTAGCCACACTCCATCTGCCCCCTGTCACCACTCAGTTAATCCCATCAGGGATCAATTCACTGATTAGGTTAAAGCTGTGACCCAATCATTTCTCCTCCAAACCTTCTTGCATTGTCTCACACGTGAGTTTTTGAGAGGAAAAATAGCACCTGTCCTTTGAAGTCTTTTGAGTGCTCGTATCAAGATCAAAAGTAATGTTGTGGTATATTATTTCACCCTCATCATCACATTAAATCCCACGATGCCATGCATTAGTCTGTCCAAGATAAAACTCTGAATTGAGAATCAGAAGGCCCTACCATCCTGAACCCACTTCAGCTCACCATGTCTCTATTTTTTCTTGGGTAAAAGCTGTCCTATGGACCTCCCAAGACCATGATGGAGATCAAAATAGAAAAGAAATTTCATAAATGCAGAGGGCAGGGCAAAGAGTGCTTGCTCATTCAGATTACGTGGAGAGTCAGCAGAAATCTAGACTAATTGTGCCTACTATGCTGTGACTCAGAAGAAATGGTCCTCAGAGTTCCAGTAACCCATCTGTCCTCATAACAGGTGCCCCCATCTCTTCCTGGGCTAGTTCTGCTGTTGTCACTCTCACCCCTACAATCCTGGAGGGAGAACGGGCCCTAGTGGCAACCCACAAGAAATGCCAGGAAGAAATGTAATCCCTGGGCCACTGCAGGGCAGGAAATCAGTTTGATCACCTGCACAGTATTTGTCATGGATCCCAAGACCTGAAAGGCTGCTTTGTTCCAGCTCCAGGTGAGTGGCAAGAGGAAGGTGCTTCTCCAGCCTCTGCCACCAATTTTTGCACAAAGCACCCATTCAGAGAGCCAGTCCTGGCCAAGTCCTCTAATGCTGCTTCTGACTTATTGGGTTGCCTGTGCAAAGATCATTTCCCAGTCTGTGTCTCAGCACCGCTGACCCTGCTACTGCACAATACCACTCTGAGGGAACTGGTAGAATATTTCATTCCAGAAAGAAAAAAAGCAATGCTGAGGCTAAAGAGACCAAGCTTCAGTTGAGGATACTCCCCTCTCACCACAGAGCATTCAGTGTCCCTGAAGACAATAGGCCTCTGTACAGCCTCATCTCCAAAGGCAAGGACTGTTTACATGTTTTCGTCTCTGGAAATTTTAAACTGCTCAGTGCCCAGGAACGGACGTTAAAAGGAAGTGTCTGTCTGGCAGGGCAGGGGAGAAAGAAGGTGAGACTTGTCCTTTCAAAGTAATTTCCCAGCAAGGTTTGTTTATTCCCATGAGCAATGCCAGGTTTTTGCAAGTTGATTCTTCCATTCATTTAAAGAAGCCATGTCTATAGACCACATACAATGTGCTAGGCATCTTACTGAGATGCCTACAGGAGATGCTCAGCGCTTCAGAGAAAAATTAAATGAGACTGCCTTGTCCTTATGCAGATGGTGTCCAAGTGTCAAGACAGGCTTTTTGTGAATTGATTTTGGTATAGGTATCCTTTCTTCCATTCACATATAACACCTGATCTTCATTTCACTTTGTCTTGGTTCCTGAATCCCTTGTAATTTATCAACTTATGGGAATAAAAGTCACAATGTTAGGTTTCCAAGGGATTCTCTTACTAGGGGAATGCAAAAGGGCAAAAGCCCTGTGGAGGATAATTTGGCTTTATATATATTTAAATTGCACATTGTATTTACCCTTTTATTCAGCAATATGATTCCAAGAATTTATCCTTCATCTATATTTCTAAAGATATGAAAGTACATATTCATAGTTATTCATTGATTTTGATTTGAAAAACACTGAAAACTACCTAAACGTCAAAGAATAAGAAATTGGTAGAATAAACTATAGTATATAGACACATGATGCAGTAGTATGCTGCTGTATAAAAGAATGGCAACCTCTACATACTGACATGGAGTGATTTCCAGGAGATATTGTTAAGTGGCAAAAGCAAAATGCCATATTACAGATAAACATATAAGTCTCTACTCCTGTTTATCCCCTCCCCAGACATAAAAGAAAAGAAGAAAGAAACAATAAGCCAGAATACAATGAAGTTGGTGACCTGCAGGGTTGAGAGTTCAGAAATGACAAGAAAATGAAATGGAGTGACAGTCCTCTGAGTAGAGCTCAGAGGTCATCAGCATTCAGGATTGTTATATAAATGTGTATACATACCTTCCTAGTGCAGTCTTCTGAAAGGACCTAGCAGAAGAAACAGCCCTGTAGCAATGAGTACTCAGCTGTAAAATTTTGGTCTCTAATGCCATTCCCCACTCAAAGGAAACAGGGCACCAGAGAGAAATGGTGGATTTCAAAGCTGGAGCAAGATGTGCACAGTGTGAGCCTAGAAAAATGTGTCGTGTTAGAACCACCATTTGAACCAGCAATCCCTCTCCTGGGTCTATACCCAAAGGACTTAAAAACAGCATACTACAGGGTCACAGCCACATCAATGTTTATAGCAGCACAATTCACAATAGCTAAATTGTGGAACCAACCTAGATGCCCTTCAATAGATGAATGGATTAAAAAATGTGGCATATATACACAATGGAATATTACTCAGCAATAAAAAAGAATAAAATCATGGCATTTGCAAGTAAATGGATGGAGTTAGAGAAGATAATGCTAAGTGAAGTTAGCCAATCCCCCCCCCAAAAAAAAACAAATGCCCAATGTTTTCTTTGATATAAGGAAGCTGATTCAGAGTGGATTAGGGAGGGGGAGCATGGGAGGAATAGACAAACTCTAGGTAGGGCAGAGGGGTGGCAGGGGAAGGGAGGAAGCATGGGATAATTAATGATGGTTTGATGTGATGATCATTATTATCCAAAGTACATGTATGAGAACACGAATTGGTGTGAATATACTATGTATATAACTAGAGATATGAAAAATTGAGCTCTATATATGTAATAAGAGTTGTAATGCATTCCACCATTATGTATAAATATATATATATATATATATATATATATATATATATATATATATG
>NW_026000082.1:6005571-6011243 GCF_001458135.2 Marmota marmota marmota | reverse complement strand
TACAAAAAGGAAGTAAGAAGGTGCTCAAAAAATGTTTGGGAGTATGTTACAAGTACATAGGAGCCAGCTTGAAAGGGTTCCCACTGACCAAGTATGGGATGATTTGTAAATGCAATTAATTAAAGGCAGTGGGGAAATTTTAATAAAGACTCTTTCACAGTCTTGAAAATATCTTCCCACATTTTGTTAATTAGCAAAAGAAAGAGAGAAATACTAACTCTACAGCAGAGAAATTAGATATCACCTGAACTAAGTGATTAAACTTCAGCAATGAGGTGAAGATGGACAGGATGTACTTCGAATTGTAATGCCCTGAGAAGGACACTGTATCACTTTTGTAGGTTTCTCCCCTGAATGCATAAGTTGAAGTTAATTTCAAGGAAATAAAAAGATCAGCCCTCTCTCAAAAACAGATACTTTCTACTAGAAGGGTAGTGGGGAGGCTGCATTTTTTTTAAAATGTCAATTATCATAAAAGGCAAAGAAAGCCTATGGAAATGTTTCAGATGTAAGGAGAATAAAGATACATGGCAATAAATGCAATGTGACCTTACACTGGATCCTATAATGGAGGATTAAAAAATGATGTAAATGACATTATTGGGTCAATTGAAAAAAATGGAATGGTAGACTATATCAAAGTATTTTTCACCACTTATTGAAGTTGATAGCCATATTATGATTTATGTAAGGAAACAGCATTATTCCTGGCAAACAGTCAACCTAATATTTAGGGTTAAGTTTTTAGTAGATTTACCTTACTTCCAAATGGTACACTTGTGTGCATGAGCGTTTATTCACATGCATGCACATGCACAGGAGGCAAAAAGAGAGAAAATGCTAAAGGAAATGGGGTAAAGTGTTAGCTATAGGGGAATCTGGGTAAAGGGCATGTGCCTATCCTTTTTATTGTTCTTATTTTGTGATTTTTTTTTCAAGTTTGTGGTTATTTTCAGTTTTTTCAAATATTTTTTAAATATTGGGTTTTTGGTGATTAGATTTCAGAACAGAAATGTAAACCTGATTGCCTGCTCCTGTGAATATTGGCTCTTCTAACTGCTCTTCTAATGCTCTGAGTTCACACATGTTCTTCCCTAAGCCATTTCTTAAGACCCAAATAAGAAAAGGAAGCATTCTGGGTAGGCTTTGCATTGCCTTGAGCAGAGGCCAAGGTGAAGGAGTTAAAGATTCTTGGATCAGACTCAGAGTGTTTGGCACTTCAGCCAATTTCCGTCAATTGGAAAAAGAGTAATTACCCACACTCTATACTAGATTATGCTAAGAATTTTTCTATATATTATCTCATTTAATCTTTACAGCATTGGGAAGGGAACAATAATGTCCTCAAGGAGAGAAGATGTGATAGAGAGGTTTTAAGACTATAATCCAGATTGGTGTGGTTCCAAAACTTGTGTTCTTTAATCTCCATGACATATGACCTCCCCAGACATAGAGAAGAAAAGTTCACCTGGCCAAACCTACACAGTCTCCTGATCCTGGTTTCTCTAAAAGTTTTCCTGGAGCCCTAGCAGGCATTGATGTTCCTTTTCCTGTTTCCCAACTCACTTGGTACATGCCACTACCAAAATGCAAACCCTGATAATCTTGCTTTTTATTGTTTTTCCATGTTTGTTTTACTTTATGGACTTTAACTTCCTTGAGTCAACAGATTGATAAGATTCCTCATAAATGCTAATATCACCTTAAACCTCATTAAAAGAAAAAGCACATGTAAAAGAAAAAAAATGGGACCATCTATCTAATCTCCTGCATTTCATCAGGCCAGGCTGGAGACTTGGACCGCATTCTATACTTGATGAAGGTGGGTGTAGCAAACTGGATGGAGCCTTAGAGTAGAAAAGCAGACGGTGCTCAAGGCCAACGCTATGCAAAAGAAGACCAATGTGACTAGGGCAGATGACAGCTTAAGGAAATAATCATGGCTATTTTCAAAGAGTTTAGTGCATTCAACTCCTTCTAGTTGAGCACCAAATGATGAACTTCCATTAATGAGTAAAGTCACTGAGAGAAATATTTTAGTTCATTATCATAAAGAAAATTCTTTGGTTTGTTTGTCCAAGAATGGAGTGAACTAGTTCAGGTAAGAGTGAGTTCCCTGTCACAAAAAAAGTAATGCAGACAATGAATTAAAAACCACATGTCAAAAATACTGCAGAGGGCATTTCCAACCGTGAAAGAGAGTATATTTAGATTAGTGGATCTACATGCTGCTACTTAGACCAATGGAAGGCTTTCATTGTCCCATAACAAAATCAGTAAAAATAAAGACAAAATAGCAACTTTTTCACATCACTGAACTAATTCAATTTAAATGATTGCACTTTATTACAAAATTATGGTATTCAGATTGTCTTGGGTGGTAAATAATAAGAATGGTTACAATTCTTTGTACTTTTTCCTTCAAGAGGTAGAATCTACTTCTCCATTTTCCATACCTGTATTAGATTTGTATCACCTTGGCCAAAGCATGTAGCAGAAGCAACATTTGGAGACTGGGCCTCAAGTATCTGCTCACAGTTGCTTTGGTCTTGGAATGTTCCCTGTATGCCATGAACTATCCTAGGCTGGCCTGTCTGCACCAAGGCCCAGTCACTCCCATGGCTCCAGCTGATAGCAGGTCAACAGCCAAAGAGACCATTCAAGGCTAGCCGCTTACAGCCAGTCCTACAGCTAACATTTGGATACAGAAGCAGGAGTGTTGATATCAACTGAGCCTGACCTAGATCATCAGAAACATTTAGCTGTCCCTTACACTCGGGAATCATAAAAAAAAAATAAGCGGGGGCGGGGGATGTAGTTATTTGAAGCCACTACCTTCTGGCATGGTTTAGCAAAAGCTAATGGCCCAGTTCCTTCTCTAGAGTTCATTTTCTAGTCTCATGACATTGGGCAAGTTATTTACAGTATTTCAGCTTCCGTACCCTGGTCTGTAAAATACATTAACAATTTCTACTACATAAGTTTACTGTGATGTCACATAGTGGAAATATTTGGCAAACAGTGCATGGCACATATTAGGTCCTCAATTAAGGATAGCTGCAACATTGGGAGTGGTAATGGTAGCAATACTTCCACCACACTTCACCCTCCCATGGATTCCAGCCCTGAGAAACTACAAACAGAGCCTGTTGGAAGTGTCTATTCGATCTATGACTAAGAAGATGTGTCATGCAAAATTTATTCAGCAAGAGTTTGATTGATTTTAGGTTTGTGACTCACAGGCTGAACCACTTAGTAATACAAGCTGGGTTCTAGGGTAGCCCAGAGTACAGAATTTTCATTCCAATTTAACAGTTCCCAGAGACAAGGATTCTTAAATGACAAGGAAGGTGGGAATGGGTAGAGCTAACGCATCTGGAATCGTCACTGACCGGCATCCTCCCCAGGGCTTTACCTGCTTTATTTACAACAATCTTGGGTTGAGCATTTTTTTCCCCTGTATACTAATGAAGAGATTAAGGGAAAGGGTATTTGGTGACCCTCCCATGGTCATGTGGTCAATGAGGAACACATATTGCACACAGGTCAGATGGGTCTAGACCTGCTGCTGATCCTGCCTCTGTCAGCTCCCTTTCCGTCCTCAAGATCATCTAAGAAATTTAACAGTGGCCTCCTCTTCACCCCTATATCTACTGCTTTCCTGGTCAGTCAGGCCCACATCATGTCCATTACCTCTCACCTGCACACCTGTCATCTCTCACCTGGACTCTAACAGTGGCCTTTTGTCTCACCACCTCCAGGCTCACCTTCTGACAAGGGCCCCCACTCCTGCCAGAGTGACCTCCCTGACATGTAAATCTGATTATATCAAATTCCCCTCTCAAAATTATTCCCTGCCTTTCCCTCACTACACAATAATATCAAAACTCTATTATATGGTGTAGGAGGCTCTGCTCACCTCACCAGCCACAGATTCCAGCCCTCTTCCTTCCAGGCCTGAAGGAGTGACTGCTGGCCCCCCCTTTCTCGCCCACCATACTCTTCCTCACCATGCTTCTTTGCAGTCTGTGTTCTCTGCCCAAAGCCTTGACTTCCTGACAAACCCTCAGCTTCAAGTGTTCCTTCTAATGCTAATCTTTCACCCAGTCTTCCCTGATTTAGATCTAACAGATTTAGATCACCTTCACTCTCCTGTCATCCAGTTCAAGGAAAATTTGCACCATAACTGTTCCTCTGTCTTCCCCCTTTCAAATCACAAAGCAGGTACTACCCAAAATTATATAGGAAGAAAATGTTTTTAATTTGTATCATGCTAATAAGAGGGTCATTATTGTGGCCTCTGCTGTTTAATTTTATGGGCAATAGACCTCGGTACAAACCAAGCTGTACATCACTAGTCCATGATTTTGAATCACCAAGCACTTCAGAGCCACGGGGAACAGATTTCTGATAAACAGCCTATTTTAGATGCGGTAAAGAATTGCTCAAGTCAAACCAGTCCATTCTGAAGCAAGAAAACACTGGACTAAAGAGAGAAATGATGAAGAAAATCTTTTTTTTTAATATATATTAGTTGCTCAAGACAATACAATGATCTTGACATATCATACATTTGATTCAAATAAGGTATGAATTCTCATTTTTCCACATGTACAGATTGCAGGATCACATTGGTTATACATCCATGTGTATACATACAGCAATCCTAGTGTCAGTTGTACGGTATAAGTAGAAAAACCTGTGGGAAAGCTTACAGAAATGATTGACTTCATCTTTCAGAGGTGCCAAGGGCAGAATGTGTTTTCCTTGTGAGTAGGAAAGAGGAAATTCTTTGAGAAACAAGATCTTTCTAGAGCAAATGCTAAAGAAATCAAATCTCGGGGTTGAGAAGATGGCAGCGAGGGGAGTGCATTGCCCCCGTGTGCTGCTTCACTGTGTGGGAGTATGACAAGTCAGGACGGCTAAAGGCTATCTTGTTAGGAATTTCCAGCAATAGTGGGGTGCTCCGGAACCTGGAGGAAGGATTTCCATTGCACGAGGATCGGCTACGGGGACTCAAACGCGAGAGGTTTGTCGCACGGAGGGTAACACTGCTTATTCAGCAAATCGCCCCGCGGCTAGAGTCTGCAGCGTGCGCTGGGAAACGAGGAGATAGCGACGCAGGGATACAGCGCTGCAGTTTCTGCCAGCTGTGCAAGCACCGTACTCAGGGCTGAATTCTGGGTTCGAGACGGGGGAAGGAAGTGGTCCATCTCGGTTCTCCACACCAGTCAGACCACAGAGGAGGCCAGCAGCCACCATGTTGGAAAGCTGACGTCACCATCCCTGTTTTTGACTGACCGCAGCTCATTCAGCCATAGAACAGGTAATTTCAGGCTGCCATTCGCCTGCGGCTTGCAGACAGATTGCTAGGTTTCAGTGCCTGGGTGCTTCTTAGAACCTGATCTTATCAGAGCGAACACCGAGCGCGGGGCGGCCGAGTTCCGGCTCCCGGAACCGCCATGGCCCAGGGCTGGGGAGCCTGCGGAGGCTGCTTCTTGGACCCTGCTCCTATCAGAGCATACACCAAGCACTAAGCGGCCGAATTCCGGCTCCCAGAACTGAGCCCGCGGGGACTGCTTCTTGGAGCCTACTCTTATCGGAGCTTACACTGAGCACGGAGCGTCCGAGTTCCGGCTCCTGGAACTGCCCTGGCCCAGGGCTAGGAGCCC
>NW_026000082.1:5923326-6002317 GCF_001458135.2 Marmota marmota marmota | reverse complement strand
GGAGGATGGGAAAGGCAGCGGAGCACAACAGACACTAGTATGGCAATATGTAAATCAATGGATGTGTAACTGATGTGATTCTGCAATCTGTGTATGGGGTGAAGGTGGGAGTTCATAACCCACTTGAATCAAAGTGTGGAATATGATATGTCAAGAAATTTGTAATGTTTTGTACAACCAACAATAAAAAATTTAAAAAAAATATTTACATTTCTTAATATATCATTGACAAAAATGATATTTTTATTTTTTACTGTACTAGTATAAATTTGGGTTAAATGTCTTTTAAAATGTTAGAATAAAAATCACATTTTATTGGTTTCTCAAAAAAAAAAAAGAAAGAAAGAAATCAAATCTCACAGTTGATAGACTAAGAACAGAACCTTGTGATCCACAAAGTGAAGAGAGGAAAAAGACTTACCTGGGCCAAGAGCAGCAAAGGGCTGGAGAGTGTCAAGGAGAGCAGGAAGGGGGCCTCCTAGAGCAGCCAATGCTCACTGAGAGCAAAAGGCTCCTCCATCCCCTTCAAACCCTGGGCAGGATGGCAAGGAATATCGAAACACTGGGGGCTTAGGTGGACCACTCGTGGGTCATCAGAGCAACAGTACCACCCGTTTGCTGCTGTCTGGATCATGAAATCAAAAGTACAATTTAATTATCTTTCCTTCAAGTATAAAGATGAGAACATTCTTGAGAACCTTCTCAAGCACATTTAAAACCTATAAGCCTTTATTGAGAAAGGTACCTGATAACAAAACACAGCAAGCCGCTAATGCTTCAAAATAAAAGAGCTCTTCAATGGAAAAGCCATTCAAAAAGCTGGTAGTGAGCGCCACATGGACTCAAATGTTGAAGTCAGCTTAAACAACTGTGGAGATGGCAGCTGTGGAATATAATATGAATCGTATAGATTGCAACAAGGCAAAATAATTTTATTAAGGAAAAATTGGAAATATAAGGAGAGGATGGAAAGCATAGATTACCTGATATTCTCATATTTTTAAAAAAGGTATTAACAAATACTGGCCACTTTGAAGCATGTAATTTTTCACTCATCCCTTATTGTATTTCATGTTTTACTTAACTTTTGAAGTACCTTTTAAGAATGAATATCTCTTCTTGTAAAGAACAGTCTTAGGTTCAGCAATTCCTTCTGATGTTTTCTTCCATTAGATTCAAGAAAAAATAAATACTGTAGACATTTTATTTTAAGTAGTAGGTACACAAAAATCCCATTTCTATACAATTACGGTTATTCCTCAGTAACTACAGGAGATGATTCCAGAACCTCTCATAGATACCAAAATTCAGAATGCTCAAGCCCCTTGTGTAAAATGACATAGTATTAACATAGTATTCACCTACACATATCTTCCTGCATACTTTGAATCATCTCTAGACTACTTATAATACTTAATACAATATAAATTCTATGTAAATAGTTGTTATGCTATATTTGTTTAGGGAATAATGCTTGAAGGGGGAAGGACAAAATTTCTTTTTAAGTATTTTCAACCTGAGGTTGGTTGAAACTGCAGACACCAAACCTGTGGATATGGAGACCTGGGTGTATGTACTTATCTCTGTCTCTGTTGGCAAAGAAAGTGCACAAAACAACACTCTCTGAAACTCTCAACACTCTCTGAATGAGATTTTACTTTTTTCTATGAACTTTTCACTACTGATTGATATACTTAGCATGTACCATATTGACAAAAAATAAGAAAGACATTACTATTTAAAAATATTTTGAATGGATAAAGAAATGTGGTATGTATACTCAATGGAATATTACTCAGCTTTAAAGAAGAGTAAAATAATGGAATTTGCCAGTAAACGGTTAGAGTTGGAGAATATCACACTAAGCGAAATAAGCCAATCCAACAAAACCAAAGGCTGAATGTTTTCTCTAATATGTGGATGCTAATTCACAATAAGGCAGGGGGCACTAGGGAAGAATAGCGTTACCTTAGATTAGGTAGATGGAAATGATGGGAGGGAAGGGGAGTGGATTTGGGGATAGGAAAGATAGTAGAATGAAACAGACATTATTACTGTATGTATATATGTGACTGCATGACCAATATGACTCTGCACCATGTACACTCAGAAAAATGAGAAATTATATCCCATCTATATATGATATGATATATCAAAGTGCATAAATGCATTCTACTGTCATGTATAACTAATTTAAACAAATTAAAAATATATGTTAGAAATATATATATATATATATATATATATATATATATATATATGCATAATTTTTATAAAAGTGAAGTTAATTTCAGCTTCAATACCCATTCTAGTTGTTTAATATTGGTTTTCTGGAGCTCCATATTAAGAAGGAATTCAAACTATGCCAAACCTTGGCAGAAAACAAATCTCTGATTGATCTACCATGACCCCCAAGAATAAGTATGGCCATACCGGCTACACACATGTAGTCAAACTTACAGTCATATAATCAACATTCCAACAGTCTAATAAAAGTCAGAGTGACCTTTTGTGTATAACAATTAAAAATGTTAAATAAGGATAGATGCTTATATCACTATCAATACAAGTTGACTACCAAAAAATTACATATACTGGACAGTTCATGTGCAGCTATATAATGCAATGCATAGACAGCTATAAAAAGAAGAAAATGATAATTGCAATGTACTGTTCTCTCTACCTCCTGTATATTTCAAAATTTCAAAATTTCCATAATGTAAAATATTATTAAAAACAGGAAATTGGAATGGAAGTAATGTAAAAGCCTCTTGTCATTCTGCAAATAAGTGGCATTTAATTGTTATTTTTTATTTATTCATAGCTACATGAACTACATGACAAAATCTCATTCATCTCATTGAGAGGCCTTTTCAATAAAATTCTATTTTTATATTTAATATAGTATCGATCAACATTTTAATGTATGTAGATTTTTTTGATCAAATGGGAACTAAGTGTAATTACAGTGATAACTCAGTCAAGAGGAGAAAATATCAGTCCTAAATCAGGATGGTAGCCAGATTTTTTTTTTTTAATGATGTTTCAAAGAGGAGAAAAACACAAATTAGGAGTAAGTGCATTCCCGTGATGTCATTTCTTCACCCTACAAAGGCTCGCGGGAGCACACACACCCGTCTCAGTGCTCCTGCCACTGGAGGCAGAGACAAACACGACACTGCTGTCAACTAGTTAGGACCAGCAAGGAAAAAAGAGGGCCCACAAAAAGCTGTCACCATCACGCTGTCAAAAGGAAAAAATCCTGGAGAGAGTAAACACTTGGAAGCCGTGACCACCAGAGATGGTTAGTGAGGGAGAGGACGAGTTATGTTCATTAGGTTCATTACTGTGCCCCCCAAAACGCACAAGCATTACTTGTCAATTAAAAATAAGTGAATATTTTTATCAAATAAATACATGAAATTGGATTCTGGTTATGTTTGCATACTTCCACAAATATACAAAAAACCTGAGTATTCTTTAAAAAAAATAATTTTAAAAACCCATCACAGGTGAGCTCTGGACCAAAAGAAAAACTTGGGTGAAATTGAGAGCATAGTCAGGAGGTCACTGAGTATTTCTGGGGAGCGCTAAGCAAAATTCTTTGCTTTCCAGTAACCTAGGATTGATTTGCAAAAGGCTATGATTAAGTTAGGTGTTTTGTATTCATCGCACCCAGAAGGAGGGACCTGAAAGAGGGAAGAGGGATTTCTAAACCTGCCTAAATATTATCTGCATCTAGCAAATCGATGCACGAGACAGAGGCTGGGAATTTCTGGTGGGGAATCCTGGAGCCAAAGAGGAGAGAGAGAGCTGGCCCGCTGGACAAAGCCAGCTGTAAGTACACTCCCCTGAATCTGCCTGGACTGAATTTCCTGGGATCCAGGATGAAAGGAGGCTTTAAGGCTGCCTAGCAACACTATGTTTATGCAATGGTCCCAGGACGTGGAAGGAAGAAGAGAAAGAAAACAAAAACCTGTTTCTGAAGGGAGCAGCAGTAGGGTGAGTAGTGGGAGCCGCAGCCCGGGAGCAGGCCCACAGAGGCTGGAAGGCCATGTGATACCCAGATTCCACTGGCTGTGCTCTGACATGGGAAACGGGCCTGGTGGCTCCCGGACTGCCCCAGCGTCCCCCACTAATCACAGCTCCTAGGCTCCTCCATTGTTTTCACAGCTGTTCAGCTGCTCCTGCTCTGGAAGGGACAGACAGGCCGACTCCAAATCGTGGCACAGAGAATAACACCCGGCCTAAGAGAGGGTGTAAAAAAGAGGGTTTTATTGGGGGGGGGGGCGGGTAGGGGGGCAGGGAAGTGGGAAAGACACAAAGCTCTTAACTCTTTTATTGGCTTGATCAAATGTGATAGTTTATTGTCAAGAGACAGAATTTAGAAATAAAATCTGCAGCTCCGAAACTCATCAAGGAGTGGGTTTTTCCAGTCGAGATCATATGTGCCCATAAAAATAAAAATGGAAATGGCAGCCACTTATCCACCCGGGGCCACAGAAATCCAGTTCGTCCTCAACATGTTCAGCTATACTCACCAACATGAGAGACGGGTCTCTGGATCAGGGCGCAGAGATGAGGAAGAAATTTAATAATAGTCTAAAAGGCAAATGTAGCTAACATTTAAAGGTGGCTCACGACATAATCAGTACAGTATGTATATAATTTCAAAGTTCTACACTCTAAGTCCATGAAGTAGGTAAAATTATCTCACCGCAAAGATGAAGACGTGAGTCAGTAAGATGCCCAAAATTATAGAACTGTGAAGAGATAGACCACGATGGTGAGAGGTGATCTGACTCACAAATCAAGATTCTTAATCCCTGTCACCACCTCTCTTTGGGTCAATAATTTCGTTGGGTTTCCTACAGTTGCTGTAATAAATTGCCATAAATTTGATGGCTTTAAGCAACACAAATATGTTAGCTGACAGACTGGAGGTCAGAAGTTGGAAATCAGTTTCACTGAGCTAAAATCAAGGTGTCCTTCTGGAGGCTCCAGGGGAAAATCTGTCTTCTTGCCTTTTCCAGATGGGAGAGTCTGCAACATTTCTTGGCTCGTGGCTCCTTCCTCCATCTTCAAAGCCAGAAGCATAGTATATTCTCTCCCTCTCTCCTTACCTCTTGATTCTCCCTCTTATGGACTATTGTGACTACATTGAGAGCCCACCTGGGCAACCCAGGTTAACCACCCATTTCATTAAGGACAATGATTTCACTGTCCTTAATGTAATCACACCTGCAAAGTCCTTTTTGCCATTTAAAATAACATAGGTGCCATCTTTCTGTGCATGAATGTCCTGGCTAATGCTTTCAAGAGCATCAATGATGCTGAAAAGAGAGGCAAATGCAAGCTCCTTATCAGGGAGTGCTCCAAAGCCATCGTCTGGTTTCTAACTATGAGGAGGAAACATAGTCACATTGGCAAATTTAAAATCACTGATGATCACAAAGCTGGGAAAACTGCTGTGAACCTTACAGGCAAGTTAAATAAGTGTGGAGGGATCAGCCCCAGATTTGATATGCAAATCAAAAACCTAGAAAAATGGCAGAATCATCTGCTCCCATTCCATCAGTTCGGATCCATTGGACTGACAATTTTAGCTGGTATCATGGACCATGAAGAAGCAAGATGAAGACACACGGGAGGGAAAATCCTGGGATTCTTGTTCTAGGGATCAAAAACATACAGACATATAAAATGCCTCAATGGAGAAAAAAAAAAGGAACTTAGGCACAGGTCCTAGGATCTTTAGGGTCCCTCATTCAACTTATCACCATCTCCAATAATATATGCATATTTAAATTAGTACACTCACCAGGCTGTGTTAAACATATCTGTTAATGTTCTGCCCTTAACTGCACTATGAGTGTGTTCAGGACAAGGATGATGTTTGACTCATCTTAAAATATTTAGCTCCTAGTAAACACAAAGTAGACTCTCATAAATGCTTGTTGTGTTTGACAAATGATTGATGAATCAATAAAATGAATAGATTTAAACATGAAAGTAATTTATGTTGGTTTACATATATGTCACTTACCACAAAAAAGAACATGATTGAGCACATGCTGACCACCAGTAAGCACCATAAAGTGTTCTGGATGCTCCTCTCCTCATGTCTTTATAAATCATGCTGTTTTAGGCCTCCTTCCTTTGCTTATGCTGTCCTCCTGCCTGGGATACCTCTCCAACCTTTCCTGCCTAGTAAATTTTTACTCATCCTTTTAGATTCAGGTCAAGGGCTCCACTCTCAGAAAACCTTCTCTAGCGTGCGCGCACACGCACACACATGCACCGATGTGCCAGAGTTAGCTAGAGGTAGTTCACTAGAGCTGATTGAGCACATTTCTTCTCAACTCCTCATTTTGAAGCACCCTACTAATAGCTGTGGTAAGAGTATTTATACCACAGAACTTGGCCAATACTACAAACATTACTTTTCTCTCTAGAGGATCATCATTAAATATTTATACTGCTATGCACGTGCACATGCACACACCCCACAGGTTTAGTTTCCCACTTTTGGTTTATGTACCTATAGAATCCCTTACTTACCTCTACCAAATTATTTTCCCTTCTTTTATAATCTTTTGCTTATATGCTAATGACCTCCACTTGTTAGCTGCTCAATAAAGCAGAAACTCTGTCCCTCTTTCTGTATTCTGAGTGTGTAAGTTCCTGACAAATACTAGGTACTCAACAATAACAATCATAAAATTACAAGTAAAATTTAATGACTTCTTACTAAATACCTATAACTAAATATCATCTACTCAAGAAAATTCCAAGTGAGACTTTTCATTTTTTCTAATAACTGCAACTGCTCCTTCAAGTAGTGTCAGCACCAATCACATGCTAGTGGAAGACTGGAGTTGGTGACACCTTAAAATTGTAAAATCACCATTTAGCAGTATCTTAGTGATTCCAAGAATTCATACTGGCCCAGCAATTTCCTCTCAGGCAAACCTTCAATGCCATGCAGAGATTGTCACCTGCCATCCCTGAATCCTCCATTAAGCAGTTGCAAGGGTCACTGAAACAGGAAAGGAAGGTGCATTCCTACCACTGATACTTCATTTCCATACTCCTGGGCTGCTTCTGTCTCTCCCTGTCTTGAGCTAACATGGGAGTTGGTGGGTGACAGAGCAGTCTGTGGGAGAGCAGAATATGAGGACACACTTATATAGTGAAATTTATTGTTTGTATCTCACTGCCTGTCCACTCTTGGCCTGTGTACTCACCTGGGATAGTAGGTGCTAATGGCTATAGCCCCGGCCCTATGCAGATGATCTCTGAGACACTGAGAAACATCTCCAGTGTGACTCCAGCCTGTATTCTCTAATATCCCCCATTAGTCTCTACTTGATGATCTCCAATGTTATTAACTTCATCCTCCCAAACTCGAGGCCTATGGAAGCAGGTGGGATTTCCCATTGTTCCTCAAGAACCTAGGGTAATAGGTTGTCTTTTCTCCTTTCTAAGGTTCTGCATCATTTCTGCCTCCAAACCTCTAGATCCTAGGGGTGTGTCTTAAACTTAGCAAATAGTCATTAAGGAAAATGAGCTCCTGGATCCCTCTTCCTGCAGGAACCCCAGTTAGGTAGGAGAGAGAAGGCTAACTTTAACAGTCTCCATGAAACTTAGACTCTAGAGTAACTTCCCATCTTTGTCCCATTCTTCTTCATTTTTAGGCAAGGGTAGAAAGTTGTCACAGTTTTATTGGAGGCTGTGCTATGCAAAGCCTACATACAGTCAGTGCTGGGCAATATTATAGCAGGGGTTTCTTTGACTTCTCTGACTTCTAGAAGATGAAGCAATAGCATCTTTTGTTCCCAGCTTTGAGATGCCTCAACACTATTTTACTTCCCCCTGATATGTTTATTTATCTGTATATCAAACACTACAATGAGCATTTCATAGAACTTTTATCACAATAACAATTAGATCCTTATTATGGATGGGGCCATTGAGTTTCTCAAAGGTAAAATCATTTGCTCAGCATCACATAGATGATAAGGTCCAAAGTGCTAGATCTCCAACTATTCCCCTCCCCATAATCCCTCACTAACCCCACTGAAGAACAGATTCCTCCACCTTCCAACTAACTAGACTAAGCTACTTGGGATATTTCCAGAATCTATTTTCCCCACCTGAGTATCAGCACCCATTTCCAGGATTCTTTCCCCCCCACACACCAGGTTTCTTGATTGAGCTTTATCCTGATCCTGTAATGAATTTGGAAATAGGATCTCACCTCCACAGTAAGGGGAAGCCAAAGACAATCTTAACATATCAGCTAAGAGTAAAGACAATCCCCAAAGAAGTAACAAAAGTAACCTCTTTTCCCCTCCCATGCATAAGAAATTCCAGCCACAGAAGTTCTGGGCCAAATTTCAAAAAGAAAACCAGTGATAAACAAAATCATTGCTTCAATCATTTTTTAAATTTTGTTTTGACCAAATCATCTGCTCCAAAACCAACACTGCCAAGCCCATTTCATACATTCAGCACTATAAAGCTCAGGGCCTAAGACTTACATGCATAAAAATAAGTACAGTGTCTCCAAAATAGGAAAAACTGGAAATTAAAGTGAATGAATACTGAATTAAATAGCTACACAAATGTAACATTTTGTCAGTTACTAGAATACAACTTAACTCGCATGATTATTCATAATGATATGAAATAGGAGATGTGGTTGCATTTTAATAGGATTGAAATGATCTTGGATAGGGTTTCTTAGAGAAAGGCTGCATAGAATGCTCAAGCATCCTTGCCTGTTCCATGGCCCACAGTGTATTGTTGATCAAAATCTGAGTTTATCTCTTCTTCAGGAATGGAGAAAACAAGGCAGGCATAGGATAAGCCTTCACCTCCATTACAGGTTGAGTGATATCTTATCACTTACCCTACACTGCTTCCCATCCCACCTATTCACAGTGAGGCCTGCTCTAAGCTCTTTACATTGTGGGGTAATCTGTCTTGTCTTTATCTGCAGTATCTATGCCTGGTTCTCCCTATCAGCTGTAGTAATTCCAGGTGGAGGAAATTAAAACCCTCATTTATCTCAAGTAAATAATCCATGTTAATCAGCTTTCCATTTCTATAACAAAATGCCTGAAATAATCAACTTTAAAAGAAAAAAAACAGGGTTTTGGAGGTTCTAGTTGATAATCAGTTGGCCCTAATCATCAACTGCTTTGGCCCTGTGGCAAAGCAACACATCAAGGCAGGGGCACATGGCAGGAAGAGTGCCAAGCAATGTTCAAAACATTTTTCAATTATACCACTAACAGTATTACACCTTTTTTCAAATGAGAAAACTTCAACAGAGAAAGAAAATTTCCTTCTCAAGGTCCAACAGGCAGAAAGTGGTTAGTGAGACTTAGCCACTATACTGTCCTATTGTGTTACCCAAGAAGGAGGAACCCAGCCTGGTACCCAGCCCTCATGTAAAGATGGCAGATGAAACTGGGCAGGCAAGGATCATGTATCTCTAGACAAAATTTTGAAAGGAAATGCAACTTCTTTCTTATTTCCATCATGTGGTTTGGGATCTCTGCCTGTGCTGCTCAATGTGCTCTCTAACTTATCTCATCCACTAACTTCCAATCAAGCATGATTAGTCTCTTGGTCTATGAAAGGCCCTCCTCCCAACTTGACCTCTTCCTCTCTTTTCCACTCATGTAAATCCTGTCCTTCCATACTTGATTCATGTCTTATCCGTTCTCTCCTTTTCCTGCTGTCTGTAAACCTCCCATTTTCTTGCCTTCTTTAAACAACCTCTTGGCATCCAGTTACACAAGCCTGGTTTGGCTGATCAGTTACTCCTTTTGGTAAATCTTATGTTCCCAGAAAGGTTTGAAGAATAGTTCCTGACGACATGGAGTTAGTCTTAGAGAGAAAACTGTGGATCCCCATTGCCTAGGTTTAAATTCTTGCTCCCCACTTTCCAGCTATGAGATCATAAACAAAACATTTGATTTCTTTGTGCTTTGATCTCCTCAACCATAGAACAGGGGTAAATAATGGCATCTAACTATACAACCGACAGAAACCTTAACTGAGCCAATCATTCATGGAATCCTATATAGGATTTGAATAGAGTTAGTAGTATTTCTAATTTTCTTTTATTATTTAGAAGTTACCTTTCAAAATCTAAGTCTGTGACCAGAACTTCCATGCTAAATAGTGTTGTTTATACTGGATTAAGCAAAGAAAAAAAGCTTACTATGTGCAAGGAAATGGGCTAAGTAAGTGGTCTTTTCCCCACCAACCTCATTATGCACCAGAGGGATTGTGGAGGGGAAATACATGTGCACGTGATATCACATTATTTCCAGAACGATAAACTATGGAACAGATTGCATTTGTAATATTTGCTTGAAATCAGCCTATATAGTAAGTTATACCCCAGGGACTAGTCACTACATCTAACCCATCAAAAATAACCAGAACAAGAAATTGGAAGCTCCTGATATAATCTGTATATTTATAGGAGGCTTCGTTTCAAAAAGGTAGCTCCAAGCCCGGATCTCAAGACCTTTATTTGAACTCTCGGCTGCGGCATAATTGACAGAGAGAATTAAAGGGGATATGAAGACCTGGGACTGAACTTTTTCAATAGTCTCAGCTCGGCTCACATTGCTCATGATATTAGAGGCTGCCGTGATGATATTAAATGATGCCGCACTGACAGAGATTAACAGAGTATGCAATTAGATTTAAATGCTGTAATTGGAACATGCTGTTAAGTGCCTACCATCAGTCCTGGGTCTCCCCTTATGGCAAGCCAGTCTCTCCTTGGGTTGCTCTGTAAATTTAACACTGTCCTTACCAGCCACAAATCCTCCACCACGTATGCAGAGGGAGCAAACACGATCATGAAATTGTCCATTATTCTGCTGCACATGGCTATGGTACTTTGTAGTTTCAAAATGCTTTTAAGTCCAGTTAGGCGTATGGAGCTTTTTGTGGGAAGGAGGACAGATACTATGAGAGAAGCAGTTGAGGATTGATGCTGGGAGAAGACCTGCCAGTATCTGTGAAGCTGCTCTGTGAATCCCAACTAGGTCTTTTCACTCCAACTTGCCTGAGCTTTCCATCATGCCATGTCGCCTCCCTCGGTTGTGATTTGAAATTAAATTTTGCCTTCTGAACAGTCTTCTCTTGGAAGGTGAAGATCCTCAGGCCCGCAACAGGGCAAGCCACTGTGTGCTGATGTCTACTACCCCCCAACCCCATCGATCTCCACCAGAATATTACCTTTATTAATCACTGACAAGACCATTGAGTGAGGTCATCAATCATCATGTGGTTGTGGAATATCTACTGTGTGTCCAGACATTGACAAGCACCATACAAGAATTAACAAAGAGGATCTTAAGGCTCAGTGACTATTTCTGATGATCTGTGTGACGATTCTTTTTCACTAACAGAACATAAAAATTAAAAAAAAAATAATAATAATAGCTAACATTACCATGTGCCAGGCCTTTTGTAGATGCCCTGTCCGTACTAACTCTTTGATTTTAAAAGTTGGCATTCTGTCGTTGTGGTAATAGGATTCCACATTGAGATATGAAGGTCGTTGAAAAAAATGGAAAGGATTAATTGGATAAACCTCTGGGACCACCCCTCAAACTTCATGTGAAAAGAGAACCTAAAACTTTGAGGTACATTCATTCATACATACATATAAAGCATTTTTTTATTTTTTTTAGTTGTAGATGGACACAATACCTTTATTTTATTTGTTTATTTTTATGTGGCACCAGGGATCAAACAGTGCCTCACACATGCTAGGCAAGCACTCTACCACTGAACCACAACCCTGGTCCCTAGGCATTGGGTTTTTAAAACAAATTGTACCTGATCTATGGTTCAAACTTCAAAGGGTAGAACAATGTATCAAATGAAAACTCTTTCTCATACTCAAGCTCCCAGTCCCCAGGTATAACCCAAAGGACTAAGCAAAACAAAACAATAACAAAAGCACTTACCCACTATCATGAGTTCTTTGGGTGCGTCTCAGAGACATTTTTAATGTCTGCAGAAGCAAATATGATTATTCTTTTTTTTTCCATGTTCCTTCTTTACAAGACACACTGTTCTATTCTACATCTTGATCTTTCACTTAAAAATGTAACTTGGATGTCTTCCTTTATCTGTTCCTAAAAAGCTTCAGCTGCATAATTTCATTTAATCAGTCCTCAGTTGTTGAATATTTAGATTATTTCCAATCCTTTTCTGTGAAGAATAATGTTGCAGATGTCATTTTTCACACAGGCAAATATATCTATAGTATGATTTTTTAGAAGTGAAATTGTAGGATCAAAGATTAGGCACATTTGTAATTTTGTTTGATTCTGTTTCAATTGTACTAATTTACTTCCCACCAGCAGCATGTGAATGTTTTCATATAGCCTTAGCAAAATTAGGCTTCATCAAACATTTGAATTTTTGCCAATTTGATAGGTGAAAGCAGTATATATATATATATATATATATATATATATATATATAATATTAATTTTCATTTTCCCTATTATGCAAAATGTCAAGTAACTTTCCTTTTTCTAAGAGTCTCTAGTTTGGGATTTTCTTTATTTCTAACCTATCTATGCATTTATTTTGCCCATTTTTCCAGTGGGTTGATGATCATTTTCTTATTGATTTATAAGAGCTATTTATATATTTGAAATATTGGTCTATGATAAGTTACAGATATTTTGTCTACATTCATTTGTCTTTTGACTCTGTTTATAGCACTTTTGCATGAAGATGCTTTAAGCATATAAGGTGAATTTTATCAATATTTCTCCCTTCTGGCTTTTGCATTTTTTATAATAGAAAGATGTTTCTCATTTGTATATAATAAAATAATTCTCACATTTTCTTCTACTACTTTTATGAATATTTGATCCATCTGGAATTCGTCCTAATACACAGTGTAAATATGAATCCAAGCTTTTTTTCCAAATAGCTATCTGGTTACTACTATTATGGACTACTACACCCCCTCTCTCTCTCTCTCTCTCTCTCTCACACACACACACACACACTGATTTGAGTTGCCAACTTCATTGAACATCAATTTCCAAATATTTTTGCTTCTGTACATAGGTTTTCTATTCTGCCCATTGGTTTTATTTGTCAGCCAGTATCTCACGGGTTATTAAAGCTTTATGACAAGGTTTTACATTTCCTACAGGTGCTTTCTTATTACCCTCCTTTTTCTGTTTTTTGGCTTTTATTTGTTTCTTTTTGCATAAGATTTTTTTAACCATAACACAAAAAGTACTTAGCTTTATTTTTTATTGGCTCTTTTTAGTTATACATAATATTTAGGATTCATTTTTACATAATTATAAAAGCATGGAATATAATTTGTTCAGATTCAGTCCCCATTACTTCTCCTTTCCTCTACTGATCTTTCTGCTATCTACTTATAGTTTTGTGGGTTTTTTTGTTTTTCAAATCAATGCCTTGAGGATATACTTAAAGGTGAGAATCACAGTGATATTCATATAAGTACATAAGAAAGTCAGGTAGATTCTTCCACTGTTCTTTCTTTATCCCACCCCTCCTCCCTTTCCCTCAATCCCCTTTCTCTACTCCACCGATCCTTCTTCTATTTTAATGGAATTCCCCCCCTCCTTTTCTTTTTTTTTCTTTTTTTTTAATTCTCTATCAGAGGAAACTTTCAACCTTTGACTTTCTGAGTGTGGCTTATCTCACTTACATGACAATCTAAATCAGCATACTATAGGGATGCAGCCCCATTAATGTTTATAGCATCACAATTCACAATAGCCAAGCTATGGAATCAACCTAGGGGCCCATCACCAGATGAATGGATAAAGAAAATGTGGTATATACACATATAATGAAGTATTACTCAGCCATAAAAAAGAATGAAATTATGACATTTGCCAAAAAGCACACAAGGACTTTTAAAAATTGGGGTATTTTTAAAATATAAATTATAAATTAATGTAGAAATAATTACATCTTTATTAGTTTGAATCTTCCAATCCAACAACTTTGTTTGTGCCTTTCAATTTGTTCAGCTCTTCTTTTGTGGAATTTCAGGAATACATGTATACACTATGTTATATTACACACAGACACACGTATATATGTGTGTGTGTGTGTGATTACATTTATACTTTTATTTGTAACATTATTTATACATTTTGTGTATGTTTAAGATGTATGTGATGTTGCATTAATCAATTGCCTTTTATGATATCTGGAGGATATTTACAAATATTTGGTTATTAGATAAATTCATATGAATAATGTTATTAATATGTCTTTATATTGATTCATCCTTATATTCCTGAAATAACTTCTCCTCCTCATAGTATAGTATTCTTTAACATGTGGCTATATTCTGCTAAGTAACATTTCATTTGGAATTTTGCATCTTTATTACAATAATTCTTTTGTAAGTTTGGAAAGTTTGATGACAGTTAAGATCCCTTTAATTTCTAATATCGATTGAGCAAAGCCCAAGAAATAATATGCAAACAATTAAGTATCACACTGTTTGGAACTAAGTATATGGGGAAAAAAAGGAAATTTTAAAGAAAATGGTTCTCTTTCTGTACTCATAAAACAGTGTCCGGCATAAAACAGTTGCACAGATAATGTTAGTTAAATGAATAAATAATGAAAAATATTTCCTAAAGATTAGGAGGTATGTAACACAATGAAGGATACAATACTGATTTAAAGGGTCCCAGAGACTAATGTAACCGACTAGAAAGAGCATGCCATGCAGTTTGGATTAAAGTATACCTAATCCCAGCTCTAGTCCCCTGGCAGATGAAAGATCTTAGACAAGTCGCTTAGATCAGTTTCCTCGTCTATAAAATGGAGGCAATATTACGTACTATGCAGATTGAACTTTAATTGAAATATTGTAGGTCACTAGCATGCATATTGCTTGGCATGTAGCAGATTTTTAAAACTCACTTCCTGCCCCTGCTCTTTCATCTTCCTCTTCCATTATAAACATATTCTAGTATAGAGGATAAGGCAAGAACACACACACACACTACAGTCTTTTTTTTTTAAAAGCAAGACATCCCAGGGCGGTGGTAGGAGGCTTGAGTTTAGAGTTAGGACAGGGTTCTAACCCCAAGTGAGGACCTGTGCAACTGTGGTGACCCATGAGCATGTTACTTAAGGTTTCTGGTCTGTAAAATGGGAATACTACTACTTACTATTTCATAGGTTCCTTTGAAGACTGCGATGACACACACGAAGCATTTGGTACAAAACAGCAACACTACCCCGTGTCCTTGCTCCTTCCTGAGAGTCACACCGCTGACAGCTGGTATATGGATTACCCACGGCTGCCAAGAATTCTCTCCAGTCAGACCCCCCCTCTCATATCGTGGAAAATTCCAGCTGTCTGATCAGGAAATGTGACAGCAGACATCCCCCATCCTACTCTGCTTTTGTCCCTGGCCTCCAATACTTGAGGTCATGGGGACCCCTCATTGTAATACTTAATCGCACGCTGTCATAGACGGTGGCTCAACTTGCTAAGTCCTACTCACCAAAGCACCTCTTCTCACATTGCTCTTTTATCTCAAGCATCTCTGATTGGATTAAACCCAACATTGGCAAGCACTTAAATGTTATGAATCATAGAATTTTAGAGTTGGAGGGTTACTGAAAGGCATGATAGAAGAATCCCCTCAACTACAGTGGATTAAACTGTTTGAAAAACTCCCCTGGGAGATTCTACTTCCCATCCAACCCATCTCACTGGAATGCCCCCCGCCACCCAAGGGCCTTCACATGCCTCTTCTTTGTCCCTGAAGGAAAGACACTTCCCCAGTCCCTCTCTCCCCATTTTCTTAGTCCTACTCCTATGATACTTAAATACTCCCAGGTGATTTGCCTCCTCCTCCAGAAGTCTTACCTGATGCCCAGGCTAGGGCATCCTTCTGTTACACACCATTTTAGCTCCTGTCATCTTCCTCTGTGGTACTGGCACACTCAGTACTTATCCACCTGTATTATTAATTGAAAAATAAACATCTTTCTCACCCACAGGACAATAAAATCCAAGAGGACAGAAGCAACTCTATTTTTACTTAGCACATCATCACTCACTCATACCTGACCCTGCACCTGGTCCATATTTCATATTTAGCTTTTAATACATGTTTGTGAAACTAATTAGTTAAAGGATTCAACAGTTGCTAAGTACTTCTCAGTAAGGCTTTATTTTTACTCTCTAAATTATCAAATTCTCAATCATAAAGTGAGTTACAATCCTTTTTTTTTCCCCCTAACTTTCCAAGTTTCTTTTCTCAATGGAAGTCTGTTCTCTACTCACCCTTTCAAATTGATCCACCACTTGGGAGAAGTCCTTCTTTCCCTTTTCTTCCAAGCGAGTTTTCTGCCCCATCTCATACCCACCCTGCCCCAGTGGGGACACACACACACACAAAAAAAAAAAACATGTACCAAAAGTTCCCCAGCAAGGACAGGCTTTATATGTGTGTTCAGGATGTGAACCCTTGCACTTAATATAATTGGCATTAGGCATTGATCAACCCTGGACTCCCTTGAAGGCTGGTGAAGGCCAGTTTGCCTTCAAATCCTTTCCTCTCCCTTCTCCTAATCTATGCACTGGGACTTGCCTCCATAGGCTGCAACTCCCAAGAGATGTACTGGAGGGGACCAGGGTGGGAAAAGACAGGCATCCTCAACCCTATGCTCAAGAGTGGCACCATTGCCATGGCCCAGCTCCCATCTCACAATCCTGCCATGGTCCAACATCCCTTGGTGACCTCAACCCCTGGGTTGCAGAAATACCCTGTCCTTGATTCCTCTATAACACAGGAGATGGTGGCTTCCTGCTGCTGCACAACTTCAGGTTGCTGCACTCGCCCTTACTGGTGAAGCTTCTCCTCTTTTCCATCCCTGCCTTAAATTCCTTCAAAGTATTTTTTTTCTTAATTTGACTGATTTACATGAAGATAGCAACAGAAGACTAGAGCAGCTATGTTGCCATTCCACCTGGTGGCCATCTGTGTGCCTTTCATTCCCATCTTAGTACATGGGCACCAAGCAGTATGCCTGTTCCCCATTACCATACCAACTCCCAAAGCACCTTCCATAAATATTTGTTGAATGAATGAATAAACAAATGAATAAATGAATTGAACCTTGGGAGCTGTAATACCTTAAGTATTTAAAGCTTCTATGTATATGATAAAGTTATTATACATTAATTAGAATCAGTCAATAGGCACCTTCCTCAATAACACACAAATCTGGAAGTAATGTAATTAATTCAAAATTACATAAGCAATCAAGGTGTGCTTACTTTACCATCAATCAAGGCATAATTGCTTAGCTGTGAGAAAGCTCAAAAGGGATTTGTATAGCCTTTAATGGGACTTACAGAGCATATGACAACTCAGGAATCAGCAAAGCATTGTTTAAAGTACTAGACAATTAAGGCTGCTTAAGCATCAGGCATGGAAGGAAGGTCTATTCTTCTCAGACATTTTTATCATTTTCCTGCTGAAATTTCTTTGATGACCAGACCTACTATTTGAATTCCCATCTCCTCTCCTCTCCTCTCCTCTCCTCTCCTCTCCTCTCCTCTCCTCCCAGCCCCCATGCAAAAAAGATGATAAGAAGCTGGCACAGTGGCACACACCTGTAATCCCGGCAGCTTGGGAAGCTGAGGCAAGAGGATCACTAGTTGAAAGCCAGCCTCAGCAAAAGCGAGGTGCTAAGCAACTCAGTGAGACCCTGTCTGTAAATAAAATACAAAATAGGGCTGGGGATATGGCTCAGTGGTTGAGTGTCCCTGAGTACAAGTCCCGATACCCCCAACCCCCCAAAAAGGAGATACATAGATGATAGATAGATAGATAGATAGATACATACATACATACATACATACATACATACATACCTACCTAGACAGATAGACAGACAGATAGATAGATGTAAAGATTAAGAGGTAGGGGAGAGAGAGATTAAACAGTGCCTTAGCTTTTGTACCCCTACAAAGCAAAACTAAGAGAAGGACATGTACACCAGTTACTTGTTTAGGAGGTAACCTTAAGAATCAATAATGAAGCTTGGAAGCAGATAAGGGAATGTGGAAAAGGTAATATATATTCTCAGTCCCTTTCTCCAATTCTTATATTAAGTGGCTTTGGGTGTCCTTGTCATTATACTTTCGTCCACTGTCAAACACTTGGCACTTACTAAGAAACAAGTGCCAAGCACTGTGCCTGGCCTTACGGATAACCGGAGAACGGACAGCCTCCCTGTTCTCAGGACTGGAATTGACCTACCAGATCCGGCTTATGATTCTGGACCCTTGGCCTTCAAGGTACTTTTGGCTCACACAGCAGCTTGCATCAGACCTCATAGGAGTCCCTGGCCCCTGGTTCTCCCACCCCACCTACAGCCTTTCCTGAATTCTCTGGCATCTCAAGTATTTAGAGTTCTTGAGCATTATTTTTCCTAGGATCTTCGTGAAACCTGCTTGAAAGCCTAAATAATCTATTACCATAAATAACAATGATGCCTCCCACACTGAAGTTTTAGCAGCATGCATTTTCACTTTTCAGGGCTGCGTTTTGTGTGGTAAGGATCAAATGCCAAACCTGATCACTAGCCAGCAATAGCAACTCCAAAGTGAGCAGCTGGCGGGCAACAGGATGTCGTTGGCTCTGATAATGTGGATAGCAATTGCAATGTACAAGCCCTCAGAAAAGGCCGCTGGTGCAAGGTATGCTCAAGCCAGAAAAGAGGAACTCTGACTGTCCCAGCTCAACCCAGCCCAGTGCTTCACAAATGAAAACGTGTGGGAGGCTAGAATTAGAAAAAGACCCTGGCTCTGAGGTTGCACATATCCAAATACTCACTCAGCCACTAACTCCCTGACTGACCTCCCCTGGGTCATTTTACCTCTCCAAGTCATTGTGCTTCATGTCTAAAATAGAACTAACACCTGAATCTTAGAGTTGCTGTCATTTTCATGAAGATGGCTTCTTATCTCAGCCACACTAGCTAAAACTGAAATCCTGCTCCCCTAGCACTCCCTCCCTCTCTTCCCTTTTATTTTTTTCTTCCGCACTTATCACCATCTGACAGTCCACATGCTTCTACATCTTTATCTCCCTTTCCACTGGTGCATCACCACCACGAGAACCAGAACGTAAACTTCAAAGGGATTCCTTCCCATTGATTTATTGCTAATCTTCAGTACATCATGGGAACTCAAAAAGGATTTGTTAAATGAGTCAGTGAATGGATGAGTGCATGATGAATAAGTGAAATATTAAAAGACACCGATTAAATGTTAGCTGAATGAGGCAAAGGGCCACAGTCTAACTCAGATACCTAGCAGAATGAAACTATTGCAAAATAAAGACACTACCAAGGAGCTGTGGCTTTTCTCTGCAGGGAAGACTAAGATTTGACTGAGACATGACCATAAAGTACCTTATTTGGGGAGGGGGGAGGGTACCAGGAATTAAACTCAGGGGCACTTGACCACTGAGCCACATCCCCAGCCCTATTTTGTATTTTATTTAGAGACAGCGTCTCACTGAGTTGCTTACTCCCTTGCTTTTGTTGAGGCCGGCTTTGAACTAGCGATCCTTTCTGCCTCAGCCTCCCAAGCTGCTGGGGTTACAGTTGTACACTACTGCACACAGCTTACGGTTATGTTTTATGTATGAGTTGTCCCTCAGAGCCCATGTGTGAGACAATGCAATAATGGTCAGAGGTGAAATGATTAAGCTATGAGAGCTTGGGTGAATTAACTAGGTGGTAATGGTAGGCAGGTAGGATGTGGTTGGGGGAAGCAGGTCACTGTGGACATGCCTTTGGACTTATATTTTGTCTGATGAGAGGATCTCTCTCTCTTCCCCCCCACCCCGCCCACTTCCTGGTTAACATGTCCTAAGCTGCCTTCCTCCACCACATTCTTCCACCATAATGTTCTGCCTCTCCCGGATCTCAGAGCTATGAAGTCAGCTGACCATGGACTGATCTCTGAAACTATGAGCCAAAATAAACTTTTTCTCCTCTACATTGTTCTTGTCCTTTCTTTTGGTCACAGAGATGACACTTTCTAGTCATTTGCACTGGCTAACTTGAGAATGGCAGGCAATCAGTTGGCATTACGGGTAAATCGTGCTCACAAGCTAACAGGAGTTGGACAAGTGGTTTTCCAGTGAATAGATGAATGGATGAGTAAATGAAATATTTATCTATCTGTGTCCATTCAGAAATATTTGTTAAGCACCTCTGTTGGTCAGGTCCTGTGGAAGGAGTAGGTTACAAAGATGAATGAGACATGTTGAGGGGCTTTGTCTGTATCAATGGCTATTGAACAATTTTTAGATTTAGATTCTTCCTTCAAAAAAACAAAAGTTCAATATGCAGAACATTCTAAAGCGTACCTACTGTGCATGGAGGAGTGAAGGAGGGTAAGGGAAGGTGAGGCCTTCACTCCTGTGGGAGTCTTAGGAAGCTCTGTGACTCCCCAGAGCATATTCAAAAACACCTAGCTCTGTGACCTAGATGAAAATTCTGGTTCTTTCATAAGAAGGTGCTAGAATATGAGGATAACCCACCAGCTTCACTATTATAAGAGAGAAGAGTTCTTAGGGTTAGAATACCAAGGGGGAAAGTTCTTTTTGGTTAGAAACCAAAAGTTTGTAAAGATTAAGGTTTGGGGGCATGAAACCATCATGGACATTGGTTATTTATGTTAGCTACCCAGTATGGATCTTGTTGAAGAAGAAAATTGCTTCTCCTCAAAGAATTAGAAATAATAGATACTTGTACTTCAGGCTCATTTGCATCAAAGTATAGAACTGAACAGGATCTCAGTGACACAAATAGACATCCTTCACCATCCTTCACCTCTCCTCCTTGTTTCTTTCCTTTCCTCTCCCCATACCCTCTCCCTTCCCTCTCCTATGCTCTCTTCTCAATGTCTGTGGTCTAAAAGTCAGAACTTGCCACAGTCGAGCAGTTCTGGGAGCTCAGACAACCCTTTCCTCACACACCATTCCCACCTCAAGCCCTGGCGCACAGCGGTTCTGCAGCCCTGAGAGGCCCAATGCCTTCTAATAAACTCCTTCCTGCTTTATCAAACTGACCCAGTTTCTAAGGTTCACAGATCAGGGATGTAAGGGATCCAGGTCACAGATGAAGGAGTGGAATGGAAGACTCTCCTCAATTCAGAACAGAAAATTGACCAAGATGGGGCTCCAAAAGCAAAATGCTAAATAGTTTCCTATGGTATCACCTGAGAATAGTCCTGAATTCTCTCTTTTCATTCCTAACATAAAAAAATAAATAAATAAAGGTTTCCTTCCCTTGAGCTTCTGCATTTATATTTTGGAAATTGTCAGCCAAAGACTGTGTCTTCTTCCTGCCTAGAAATTTGGGCACTCTAAGAGTCAGATGATCGCAGGAGCCATTTTCTCACTTCAGGGAATTCCTTAAAGAGGAATCCAGGTGGCCGTCAGCCTAAGAGCCAAGGCGTTGACAAAGCACAAGAGTTTCAGATATTTCCTGGACACAGGTCCATATTGCTTTAACAGGAGTCCACTGCAGTGAATTTGATAGTCCCTCCAAAGCCATCAATCCACTCTCAGCTACCTCTGTTGGTTGGAATTGAGTTGGCAACTGCCTTTAGAAAGTTCCAGAGAGAGGAAAATGTCCTCCTATATTATTTAATCCAATGTTGACCAGGAAAGAAAGTTAGAAAATGAAGGTTCATATCCTAGACTTGCCAATTTCCAGTTTATTTATGACCTAATGTTCCCCATCTGTGAAAAGGGAAAAAAGATAAATCATGATAAACTTGTAGATATGTATATATCTTTACGGAGACTATGTATACCCATATTAATGAAGTTGGGCTGCTATTGTGACTATCTCTTTGTCAATGTGCCCATTATAGAATCAAAAGCAAGTGCAGCTCTAGGTGCAGGGGAAGGCATGTGGACCACATATAAGAGAAGAAAGAGAACTTTGGAGTCCAGAAGTTCTGCTTTCCACCAGGCGTGTGATTGTGGATAATCTATTTTAGCTTTCTAAAACTCTATTTTCTTATCTGTAGCATAGGCATTAAATTGTGAGATGAAATGATATAAACATCAAAGCCCTAAGTACAATGCCTAGTTCGCAGTACATGCACAATCAGTATAAATTTCCTTCCTTTTTTCCCTGCTTATCAAAGAAGGCGGGGGGCAACTTTTTTTACTTAGAGAGAAGGAAACCCACGATTAGCAACTAGAGCTAGCAGGTCAAATGAGTGTACTACCTGTTTTTATAAATGAAGGTTTGTGGGAACACAGTCATGATCATTTGCTTACTATTGTCTATGACCTCGTTAGTGGCTGCAGAAATTACATAGCCTGAAAAGCCTAATGTATTTACTACCTGGCGCTGCATGGAAAAAGTTGGCTGAGTTCCTATCTAAGCTCTAGTCAAGTCCAACCTCTGCATTCACAGCTCTTGAAACATAAAACTAGAATAGTTAAATAATTTGCCTAAGGTCCCAAGAGTATTTGGTGAATAAAAGGCAAACTAGAGAAAGTCCTCTACAGCCGAGGAGACATTATGCAACATAGATAACAACTCTGACAAAATCTGATACAAATCTGAGTTCTGCCAGTGACTGGCTATGTGACCTGCCTGCTACGAGTTGCAAACTTACCTCACAGAATGACTACCTCTGAACATTTTGCCATAATGTTTCTCTAAAAATTATATGCCCTTTATCATACAATGTCTTCTTTTTTTCAATCTAATAACTTTGTTTTAACCCAAATGCTATAAATAAAGAAGCTAAAAGAAACCAAATTTGACCCTGGTATCTAAGGCAAAAATATAACCATCTATATTCTTGACATAGGAGTTTCTCTCAGAGGATCCCAAATGAAGCAAATTTGAATTGCACACCACTTGTGGATGAACCCAAGTTGACTTGCTCTGTGCATAAATGTCAGGAGATCCCCCCATCTACAGCTAGTGCTGTGGAGTCCGTAGTGTGGTTGATCTTACCCATAGGCACTGTGACCACCCCAGCTTCTCTTCCCAGACTTTCATCTTATCTTTCAGACTTTTGGAAGAGAACCTTCCCTCTGCCTTTGGGTACCCCTGACTCTCTATACAACCCTGCTGACAGGAAATAACCTTAAATTAATCAAAATCATTCACTGGACACTGTCTTAATAATAACTGATTTTTTTATATGGGGGTACCAAGTGGCATTTAACCACTGAATCACACCCCCAGTGCCTTTTATTTTTAATTTTGAGACAGGGTCATTCTAAGTTGCTCAGGGCCTCACTAAATTGCTGAGGCTGGCTTTGGCTTTGAACTTGTGATCTTCCTTTGTCAGCCTTCTGAGCAGCTAGGATTACAGGCGTGAGCCACTATGCCCAGTTTCATTAACATTTCTATTTTACAAATGAAGAAACTAAAACAGAGAGGTTAAGTGATTTGCTACCCAAGCTGTACAACTATTAAGTGATAGAGCCAGATTCAAGCTCAGGATGATCCACCTCTTGAGCACCAGACTGAGAAAAGCTACACCAGAGGACAGATAGAGCTGTTGACTCCGACTCCCTGGTGGTTAAGACAACTGGATTGGGACTCATCCAGCTCCACGGCAGGCTGGCAGCTTAGCCCTTAACAAGTTCATTAAGCCTTCTGAACTCTAAGTTCTTCATCTGTAAAACAGGAATGATAATCCGAAAGACAGATGAAACTTCTCAGGCCTTCCACTTAGTTATTTATGATGCATCAAAATTTCTCTTCTGCAAACTTGGAATGGAGCCACCATTTGACCTAGCTATCTCTCTCCTCAGTCTATACTCAAAGGACTTAAAAACAGCATACTACAGGGACACAGTCACATCAATGTTTATAGCAGCACAATTCACAATAGCTAAACTGTGGAGCCAATCTAGATGCCCTTCAGTAGATGAATGGATTAAAAATGTGGCATATATACAATGGAATATTACTCAGCAATAAGAGAGAATAAAATCATGGCATTTGCAGGTAAATGGATGGAGTTAGAGAAGATAATGCTAAGTGAAGTTAGCTAATCCCAAAAAAACAAATGGAGAATGTTTTCTCTGATATAAGGTGACTGACTCATAGTGGGGTAGAGAGAGGGAACATGGGAGGAATAGAAAAACTCTAGATAGGGCGGGATGGGAGGGGAAGGGAGGGGTCAGGGGGTTAGCAATGATGGTGGAATGTGATGGACATCATTATCCAAAGTATATGTATGAAGACATGAATTGGGGTGAACATACTTTATATACTTTATATAGAGAGCCAGAATATTTAATAATTATAGAGATATGAAATCTCTATAATATTTAATAATTATAGAGATATGAAAAATTGTGTTCTATATGTGTAATAAGACTTGTGATGCACTCTGCTGTCATGTATTTAAAAAATAAAAGCAATTAAAAAATTTCTCTTAATGGTGTTGTAAGTCTCTGTTGAAATAAGTGAGAGTGTCTGACTATTCTTTTAAAGTGTACTATCCTGGAAAAAAAATTCATTGAAAATGAAATGAAATGGGAGAAAAAAGTAATTCCTAGAACATCTTTCACAACCAGTAGAATGTATAGCTAGAAGGAAAATGGCTGTGAGGGGAAAGACAGTATTAAGTAACAATTAATAGTTGCTAAACCACCTTCTAAGGACAGGTGTGTCTGGTTAACAATAGGCTTTTGTTAGACAGTGTTTTATGAAATCTTAGGCCAGAACATACTTGTTCTGATAAATAGAAGAATGACTGGCAAGACCAACAAGAATCCCTTTATCCGCTTCCCCCAAGCTATGCTCAGGCTCTGTAAATACTAGAGATTTCAAGATGATTGGTTTGAAATCACTGGCCTGCTACAATGATAGTATTCCTTGATTAGACCCAGCTAAGGCTTCACTCATAGAAACATTATAAAGACCAAGAGCTATAGGTATGATGTCACAATTGCTAATATTTAATAATTGTTAACCTGATATTAAATACTGAATCTACATCAACCTAAGAACTGGCCTAGGGAAGTTCCTTGGTAAATCATAGATAGCTGTCTTATCAATTGCTAAGAAGAGACTATTTAATTCAGGGGAACATTAAGCAGATAGCATTCAAGATTCAGTCTAATGGATGGGTTATTCTCAAATTCTGGTGGATACTGGCATCCTGGTTTGGAACTTCAGTCCCTGTGAAGCAGACTGTTTGGTCGTGAGGTGTCTGACACAGGGCATGGTACCCAGAAGGGGATCCTAGCAAAAGTTAGGTTAGGCCAAGCATGTTGGTGCATGCCTGTAATCCCAGAGACCCAGAATAACAAGTTCAAGCCTGGCCTCAGCAATTTAGCAAGACCCTGTCTCAAAATAAAAAATAACTGGGAATGTAACTCAGTGATAAAATGACCCTGGGTTCAATCCCTAGTACCCCTCACCAAAAAAAAAAAAAAAAAGTGAAGCTAGATTTTGAGTTTTCCAAACCAGTAGCATTCCATCAAAGACCAGGAATGCACATAGAGATATACTAAGGTAGAGCCCAGGCTTTGGGCATGGCCAACATGAAAAGAAATAGAAGGGGTGAAACAGGAGGAATAACTTGATGTCACTTTCTGTTCTATCAATTATTTCCCACACGACAACAGGGCAGTTTAAACTTCAAAAAAGGGAGATACAAAGTCAGAGAAATGCAGCACAGTTCACCCCACCCTCACCCTCATCCTTACCTCAATACCTTTTCTTTTTAAGAAGAAAATAGTTCATTATTAACACAAACTAATTGTTCAAATTAATGGGTTTTACTGTAACATTCTCATACATGTCTATCATGCACTGATCATGTCCACCTTCCCATCCACCCTCTCTTTCCTAGTCCCCTTCCCAGGCCCTAATGGTCTCTCTTCTACTTCTGGGTCATCATTTTTGTTTTTTTGTTTGGTTTGGTTTGGTTTGGTTTTTGTTTTGTTTCGTTTTGTTTTGTTTTGTTTTTTAACTTCATATGAGAACAAAAGATGAGATACTTGTCTTTCTGGCTCTGAGTTATTTAACTTAATATGGTGTCCACTACCAGTTCCATCAATTTTTTACAGACAGAATTTCATTCTTCTTTGTGGCTGAATAATACTTCATTTTGTATGTAAACCATATTTTGTTTATCCATGTATCTGTTGACAAGCACCTAGACTGATTCCATACCTTAGCTATTGTGAATAAGGCTGCAAGAAACATGGCATGAGGGTCTCTTTTGTATGCTAATTTAATTTGCTTCAGAGATATACCCCAGAATATAACTGGATCAACATGGTAGTTTTATTTGTAGTTTTTTGAATAACCTCCATACCATTTTCCATAGTGGCTGTACAAATTTACACTCACACTAATTTACTGAGACTTCTTCTCCACTTCCTCAATGGCATTTGTTTGTTGTTGTTGTTGTTATTGTTGTTGTTTTTCTGATAACAGCCATTTTGACTAGGCATGAGATGGAATCTCATTGTATTTTTGACTTACGTTTTCCTGAAGGCTAAAGATATAGAGCATTCTTCATATACTTATTGGCTATTTGTATTTCTTCTTTTGAGTATTTCTTCTTTTGAGTCTGTTCAAATCATGTAAGGGTTTTTTGATTACTTGCTCTTTTTTTGTTTTATTCATTCTTTATGTGCTATGGATATTAGTCCTCTGTTGGATAAACAGCAGGGAAAGATTTTGTCTTATTCTACTGGTTGTCTCTTCACTTTTGCTGGGAGCCATTAACCAAGTAGGTATGACAATTTCCTTGCCAGCGTACCCCATGTTGCTGACATTTTGCAGTGACATTGAATGTAGTTGACCTTGCTCAAGGACCAGGGCGGATTAGGGTGTTCCCGGTTTAACATAATCGGGTTTAGGGCGTTCCCAGTTTAGGTTCCAGGTTTAAGGTTTAAGATTATTCCTGCTGGGAATAGGGCGTATCCTGCTGCCTAAGTTCCCCTTGAGTTCTCACGGGATTCAGACAGTATATTTTGGGAGACAGAAGCCCAGTGAAGGTGAATTTGGGAGAGAACGTGGATTTGGGCAGAGAACGTGGATTTCCCCAGAACGTGATTGTAGACGGCTGGTGTGAGTTCGGGAATAAAGAGTTGCTGTTTGAATCTGCAAGCTGTGTGGTGGCTCGTGATTGTGTGCCCAGCCAGACTGCGGCATTTGTGCCCAGCCAGACTGCGGCACACTTTAGTAATTGTTTTCCTTAGCTTTGTGGAAGTTTCTTTTTAATTTGATGTAATACTATTTTTCCATTCTTTCTTTTGTTTCCTGAGCTACTAGATCCTATCTGTGAAATCATTGCTTGTGCCAATATTTTGAAGTGTTTCCCTATTGGTTTCTTTTAGTAATTTCAAAGTTCAGGTGCTTCCATTAAGGTCTTTTGAACTGATTTTTGTGCCAGGGAAGAGATAAGGATCTAATTTCAATCTTCTATGTATGGATATCCAGTTTTCCTAATACCATTTTTTGAAGAGGTTGCCTTTTCTCTGATACATGTTTTTGGCAACTTTGTTGAGACTCAATTAGGTGTACATGTGTGAATTTATTTCTGGAATGTCTATTCTGTTTCATCAGCATACATGCCTATTTTTATGCCAATACCATGCTCTTTTCATTACTATGGCTTTGTTGTATGTTTTGAAATTGGAAATTGTGATGCTCCAGCATTGCTGTTTTGCTCAGGATTTCTTTGGCTACTCAGAGCTATGCTTTATTTTATAAGAATTTTAGAGTTGTTTTTTTTTCTATTTCTGTGAAGAAAGTCATTAGTGTTTTAATAGAGATTGTATTAATTTGTAGATCATTTTTGGGTAGTATAGCCATTTTAATGCTACTAATTATCCCAATCAATGAACAGGGAAGATCATTGTGCCTTCTAGGGTCTTCAATTTCTTTCTTCGTTTTTTTACAGTTTTCATTGTGGAGGTATTTATTGCTGGTGTTTTGTTGCTGTTATTTGTTTGGTTTTGTAGTTGTTTCCTTTTTTGTTTTGTTGAGGCTATTGTGAATGAACTTGCTTTCCCAATTTCTTTCTCAGTAAATTCATTACTAGTGTATAGAAAAGTTATTGATTTTTGTATGTTGAGATTTTATATCCTGCTATTTTACTGAATTTGTTTATTAGTTCTAAGAATCTTTTAGTAGACTTGCTAGGATTGTCTAAGTGTAGACTGATCCTCAAATAATTTTATTTCCCTCTTTTTTCTCTATTTCTTTCTTTCTCGTGCTTAATTTCTCAGGTTAAAATTTCCAGTACTATATCAAATAAAAGTGGTGAGACTAAGTGTCCTTGTCTTGTTCCTGATCTTAGAGGAAATACTTTCAGATTTTCCCCATTCATTAGGATATTAGCCATGGCTTTATCAAATATAATCTTTATAATGTTGAGGTATAATATTTCTATATCTCATTTATTCTGTGCTTTGATTATGAAGCATTGTTAAATTTTATGGAAGGTTTTTCTGCATCTATTGAGATGATCATCTGATTTTTATCTTTGACTCTATTTTTGTGCTGTGTTATATTTATTAATTTGTGTATGTTGAACCATCCTTGCATCTCTGGAATGAAACAGTCATAGTATATGATATTTTTAATGTGCTATTTAATTCAGTTTGAAAGTATTTGGTTCAGGATGTTTGTATCTATGTTCATCAGGAATATCAGTCTATAGTTTTCTGGGTTTTGTTGTGTCCCTATCATGTTTGGGTAATACTGGCTTTATAGAATGAGTTCCTTCCCTTTCTATTTTATGGAATGATTTGAGGAGTATTGGTGTTACTTCTTCTTTAAAAGATTGCTAAAATTCAATAGTGAATTCATCTAATCCTAGGCTTTTGTTGGTTGATAGACTGACACATATCCAGAAATTTGTCTATTTCATCTAGATCTTCCAATTTATTTACATGTTGTTTTTCTAAATGACCCTTTGAATTTCAGTCTACCCATGGTGGCATCTCCTGTCTCAGCTTTAATTTTATATATTTAAATCTTATGTCTCTTTCTTTTGGTTAGTTTAGCTAAAGGTTTGCAAGCTTGCTCAACCTTTCAAAGAACCAATTGTATTTTATTGATCTTTTCCATGGTTCTTTTCTTTTCCATTTTATTTATTTCTATTCTAATCATTGTTATTTATCTCCTCCTACTGATTTGGGGATTGATTCCTATTTTTCTAAGTCTTTGAGATGCATTATTAGGTTATTTATCTGAGATCTCTTTTTTTATGTAAGCACTTACTGTTATAAACTTCCTTCTGAGTACTGTTTTCATTGTGTCCCACAGATTCTGGTATACTGTGTTTTCATTTTCATTTCATCCTAGGAATTTTTTAATTTCCTCCCTGATTTTTTCAATGACCCACTCTTTGTTCAAAAAAAAAAATGTGTTGTTCATAGGAAAACAGTCCTAAATTCATTTGGAAAAATAAAAGACCCAGAAGAGCCAAAGCAATTGTAAGCCCAAAAAGCACAGCTGGAGGCATCATAATACCTGATTTTAAGTTATACAACAGAGATACAGTAATAAAAACAGCATGGTACTGGCATAAAAACAGACACATAGGCCTGGAATTGTGGCTCAGTTGTACAATGCTTGCCTGGCGTGTGTGAGGCACTGGGTTCAATTCTCAGCACCACATATAAATAAATAAATAAATAAATAAATAAATAAATAAATAAAACAAAGGTCCATTGACAACTAAATTATATGGAGAAAAAAAACAGACAGATCAATGGCACAGAATAGAAGACACAGAGAAAACCCACAAATCTACATTTTATCTGATCCTTGACAAAGGTGCTAAAAACATACACTGGAGCAAAGATAGCCTCTTTAACAATAGGTACAGAGAAAAAAAAACTACTTATCCATATGGAGAAGAATGAGACTAAACCCTTATTTCTCACCCTGTACAAAATAAATCAACTCAAAATGTATCAAAACCCTAGGAATTAGACCAAAAACTATATAACTCCTAAAATAAAATATAGGATCAACACACAAGCATACAGTCACAGAACACAACTTTCTTAATAGAATCTCTAAAGCTCAAAAAATAATGCCAAGAGTTAATAAATGGGATGGCATCAAATTAAAAAAGCTTCGGCATAGCAAAGGAAACAAAAATGTGAAAAGAGAACCTATAAATGGTAGAAAATATTTGCTTACTATTCTTACAGAGGATTAATATTTTAAATATATGAAGAATTCAAAAACATTAACACTAACAAAACAAATAAGCCAATTAATAAATGGGCAAATGAATTAATCAGACACTTCTCAAAAGAAGAAATACAGTTAGCAACTCTATTAAAAAAATTCATCATTAACATTCTGGGAAATGCAAAACAAAACTATACTGAGATTTCACCTCACATAAGTCAGAATGGTAGTCATCAAGAATACAAATAGTAGTAAATGCTGGAGAAGATGTGGATAAAAGGGAACATTTTTACACTGTTGGTGGAATTGCAAATTAGTGCAACCACTTTGGAAATCAGTATGGAGGTTTCTCAGAAGACTAGGCATGGAACTACCTCATGACACAGCTATACTGCTCCTCAGTATTTATCCTAAAGAATTAAAGTCAGCATACTATGGTGATACACACACTCCTATGTTTATAGCAGCACCATTCACAGTAGCCAAACTATGGAACCAGCCTTGGTATATGAATGGATAAAGAAAATGTGATATATATACACAATAGAGTTTTATTCAGCCATGAAGAAAAAAGAAATTATGCCATTTGCAGGAAAATGAATGGAATATGAACCATTGTTTTAAGTAAAACAAGGTTGTATGTTGTCTCTTGTATGTGGAAGCTAGAGATTAAAAAGTATAAGAAAGTTGGGGGTTATCTCATGAAGAGCAAAGGGAGAACAGTGGTAAAGGAAGGGAAGGAGCGGGAAAATTTGAGGAGGGATATTGGTTCAATTATGTTGTTATCTTTTGTGCATGTACTAATATGTAATAATGAATTCCACCATTATGTACAATTACAAAGCACCTATAAAAATGTAGAGAAAAAAAGTGTGTTGTTCAGTCTCCACGTATTTGTTTAATTTTTGTAGCTTCTTTGGCTCTTGATTTCTAGTTTCATTCTACTCTGACCTGATATGATCAGAGAAATTATTTCAATTTTTTTTTAATTTGTTAAGACTTGCATTATGGTCTAATAAATGGTCTATTGAGGAATAGGTTCCATTTTCTGATAAAAAGAATGTATATTCTATAACTATTGAAAGGAACATTTGATGTCTGTTAAATCTATTTGATCTACAGTGTAATTTGTTAGTTTTCTTGTTTGTTTGTTGTTTATTGTCTGGATGGTTTACCTATTGGTAAGAATGGTGTACTGCAGTATTCCACTGTTATTATATTGGTGACTACCTCTCCCTATATGTCTAGTAATGTTTGTTTTATAACTATCTTCTTGATAAATTTGTTCCCTCAATCAATATGTAGTGGTCTTCTTTGTGTCTCCTAATCTTGTTTTAAGTCTGTTTTGTTGGATGTAAGTACAGATATTCCTGCTTGCTTTTAAATACCATTTTCCTTAGAGTATCTTTTTCCATCCTTTCACTTTCAGTTTGTATATACCTTCGAAACTGAAGTGAGTTTCTTGCAGGTAGCTTATTGTTGGGTCTTGCTTTTTAATACAAACACCAGTCTGGAGCTTTAAATGGGTGAGTTAAGATCATTTACATTTTTGGCTATTACTGAAAATATACAATTGTTCTTATCATTTTGTTCATTCTTTTTTGTTGTTGTTGCTTTGAACATTCTATGCTCATTTATTCCTCTTTTATTTATCTTAGGCATTTGATGGCAGTGTTTGATTCTTTTCTATTTTTCATTTGCATAGCTCCTCTCCTAGTGAGATTTATCTTTTCCTGTGCCCTCATGACTGTGAGCATCATTCTTCCTCTTCTGGGTGTAGAATTCCCTTAAGTATCTTCTATAATACTGACCTAGTGTCATGGATCCTTTAATTGATGCTTATCTTGAAATATTTTTATTTGTGCTTGATTCTAAAAGGTAATCTTTGTGGGTGTAGTAATCTTGGTAGGCAGTTATTTTCTTTCAGGCCATGAAATGCATCATTCCATGCCTTCCTTGCCTTTGGATATGACTTGGCACTTCTCTCCTAAAGCTTTTAATATTCTTTATTTGTTCTGTACTTTTAGCAATTTAATTATAACATGTCATATAGAAGTTCTTCTCTGGTCATGTCTATTTGAGTTTCTAAATTCCTGCTGTACCTGGATGTCCATATATTTCCCAATATTTGGAAAATTTTCTGCTATTATTTCACACAATAGGTTATTTATGCTATCAGCACATAACTCTTCTACCTCTGGCATACTGATTACCTAGATGTTTGATCTCCTATTGGCGTCCCAGAGATTTGGTATGTTCTATTCATTATTTTTTTTTTCTTTATTGCCATCTGAATATGGTATTTTGGCAGGATCATCCTCAAGTTCTGATATTCTTTCTTCTGCTTGATCTAGTCTGTTTGTGAGGATTCTAACTGAATCTTTAACCTGGATTATTGAACTTTTCATTTCCAAGCTTTCTGTTTAGTTATCAAAATCCTCTCTTTTTTGAAATGCTCAGTTGTATCCTGTATTGTCTTCCTTATTTCATTCAACTGTTTATTTGTATTCTCTTAAATTTTACTTGACTTTTTAAAATCATTCTTATGAATTCCCTGACTAGCATTTCATATACTTTGACATCTTTGGAATCTGATAGCATGGAGTCACCAACTTTAAGAGGTGACAAATTTCCTTCTTCTTATTTCTTGGGTTTCTATGTTGAGATTTATACATTATGGGAAGGATATCTATTCCATTTTAATGTGAAGGCTTTCTTAGCAAGCACCTTCTCTTGATGATGTATCTTGGGGTACTGGTTTATTTATTTTTTTTTTTTGTAGTATTGAGTTTGATTTTAATTTGGTTTTTGTAGCGCAGTCTCCCTGTGGCTTGATTGGCTGTGATTACTGGGTTTTTTTCACAGCATAAACAGTGTTAGAGCTTGAGGGACAAATTTTTGCGATTTTTTTCCCCTTTGCAAGAGTGAAGTCCCTTAGGTAATTCAAGCAGGTACAATATAGACAGTAGAATAAGTGGAATGCACCCTCTGTGTTTACCCCCAATGGGATTAGAAGTCTCTACCTAGCAAGTAATGGAGGTGTCCTCAAGTACTGTTTTTCTGGTTCTGTTACTTAAAAATGATTCTGGTGCTGGCTGTTCCAATTATTATGAAGTGCCTGAAGTTTTGACACTCTGCTTATACACTGATGCAGATCTGATATTTCACAGGGAGATACAGGCAGCAGTCAGAGCTCCCCTTCTGTGGCTCTTGCCTGCAGTCTTGTCATCAATATGCTATCTGATAGGATGTAGGAGTGACTGATGCTGATGACTTTTGTACATGCAGTATCCACAAAAGTTGTGTTACTTCCTTCTGCTGTTGACGTGGAGGTGAGTGTCCAGGAGCAGGAGGTCAGAGCCCCGCTTGCCATGCCATGTGGGAATAGCTGGTCAGCTGAGAACTTTTATTTCCACTTTTCTTTAAGTTGAAGTACTATTGAGATTTCAGCAGGACTAGGTCATAGTTGAAGCAGCAACTCCTCTCAGCTGAGCTGGGGGTGCAGTTCAGTGGCAGAGCACCCATCAACAGTGCTGAACTCCCAGGCTCAACCCCTAGCAGCATGAAAGGAAAGAAAGAAAAGAAAAAAGCAGATGAAAAAAAAAACTACTTTTACATAAAGATAGGAGAAAAGCAGCATAGAGTAAAAATGCTGACAATATCATGGAAATAACATTTTTAGAAAAGGAAAAAAGAAAGAAAAATTAATGAAAATTAAAAAGAGGAGAAATGAGAAAAGTAGAAAGTAAAAAGGTAGAAAGGGGTAGGAATCAAAGGAAAATTTTAAAAGAAAACAGCAATAAAGAACACAAGCAAACAAATCAAAAACAGCAAGAGTGAGAGAGAATTAATAAAAAAAATAAGAATTAATAAAAAATAAGAACTCCCTCCCCACCAAGGTACTCAAGTGAAGCCATGAGAGAAGAAAAATGGATCAAAGCCTCCCTCCCTTCTCCACATGCCCTGAGCACAGAGCAGAGCCTGGGTGTTTGCTTTTTTTTGTTGTTGTTGTTTTAGTTTTTGTTTTTTCACCCACCTCTTCATGTCTTTGTGGTGCTCAGATGGTGACTAGTGGAGTGATTTGTATCTGAAGCTAGAATCCCCCTCAGCTGCTTTGCCCTCTGAAACAAGAGAGTGAAGAAAGCAGAACTCCCAGTTCGAGATTCTCCCTGGAGCTTTTAATTTTTTTTAATTAATTAGTTTATTTATTTTAATTAGGTCTATATGACAGCAGAATGCATTTTGATTCATTGTACACAATTGCAGCAAAACTTCTCATTTCTCTGGTTGTACACGATGTCACACCACATGTGCAGTCATACGTGTACCTAGGGTAATGATGTTTATCTCATTCCACCATCTTTCCTGCCCCCTTACCTCCTCCCTACCACTCCCTCCCTCCCCTTTGCCCAATCAAAGTTCCTCCATTTTTCCCATGACCTCCCCCCATTATCAGTCAGCACCCACTTATCAGAGAGAACATTCAGCCTTTGGTTTTTCAGGATTGGCTTACTTAGCATGATATTCTCCAACTCCATCCATTTACCTACAAATGCCATGATTTTAATGCTGAATGATATTCCATTGTGTATATATACCACAGTTTCTTTATCCATTCATCTATTGAAGGGCATCTAGGTCCCTCCCACAGTTTAGCTATTATGAATTAGGTTGCTATAAACATTGAGGTGGCTGCATCACTATAGTATGCTGATTTAAAGTCCTTTGGGTATAAACCAAGGAGTGGGATGTCTGGGTCAAATGGTGTCCATTCTAAGCTTTCTAGGGAATCTCCATACTGCTTTCCAGATTGGTTGCACTAATTTGCAGTCCCACCAGCAATGTATGAGTGTGACTTTTCCCCCACATCCTCATCCTGGAGCTTTCTGTTGTGCATGCATTGAGGATGAGGGAAAAGTGGAACCAGGCTAGTATGGAATGCTGCACTTGCCTGACAAAGATTCTCCCTGGAGGTTTCCAGGCTGTGTGCTCTGAGGGCGGGGCTGACAGTGGCTCTGTGTGTATCCGTGGCAGTATCCGTAGGCAGACAGTAACAAGGGAATCCCAAAAGAACTGTGTTGGGAGGCAGGAGTGAAGGAGTGGGACCTGTACTATTCACCCACCATGATTCTGATGCTCCAAGATCTTGGCTCCCACATAAAATCACTCTCAATAGTTCATTCCCTCTGGCTCTCCAAATTTACCCCCCAATACTGGTGATTTAACCCAGGGGTGCTGAACCACTGAGCTACATCACCAGCTCTTTTTGAGATAGGGTCTTGCTAAATTGCCTAGTCTGGCTTACAATCAGCATACTATAGTGATGCAGCCACATCAGTGTTTATAGCAGCCAATTCACAATAGCTAAACTGTGGGAGCAACCTAGATGTCCTTCAATAGATGAATGGATAAAGAAACTATGGTATATATATACACAATGGAATATGACTCAGCATGCTTTGAGATGGGCCTGTAGCTCAGTGGCAGAGTGCTTGCCTTGCACATGTGAGGCACTGCATTGGATCCTCAGCACCACATAAAAATAAACAAAATAAAAACATGCTGTCCACCTACAACTACAAAAAAAACTTTTTAAAGAATATGCTTCATTATTTCATTTTACTGAACCTAGGATTCCACAAATTTATTTGGTAACACAATTTTTTTTCATAAAATGATTAGCATTATCTGGAACCCAAGTTTTCAAATGATGTTTTCAGAAATACTTCCCTAGATTATAAATTTCTTGTATGCATATTCCATGCATTTAGCTCAACTTTGCATCCTTCGCACATTGCATAAAGACTGTCATAGAATTAAATTTAATTAAGGTCTTTTGAACTGAATCCACAATACATTGACTAGATCATTTCTCAAATTCCTTTCAGCTTACAACATCTATGGCTATGTAATGCATAGATGTGTCCAAGTTTCTGCTAGAAATTTCCATCATCAGCATCAAAAGAACAAGGATTAAGATGAATATTCTTTCTCTTTCATTCAAATAAAGCTTTTGCCTTTTACTAAAGGAGCTCTGAGTAAAATAAAGAAGATCAGTGAGAGCTTCCTGGAGGAGGTGTGTTTTGAGATATTAAAATAAGGTGTTACAGCGGTGAGCCTGGATACAAAAAGAAGACATATATGAATTGTTTTTCTTGTTTGTATTTTTTTAAATGCCCACAAATTCTCTGAGATCTCTCTTAATAACTGATGAGTTCTGAATCTCCTCTCCTTGATTCTTTGGTACTATGGGATCTCAGAGTTGGACCACAAATGTCCATGAAGATTCACCTGGTTTTCATGGCCTGCTCACTTCTCTAATGCTTCCTCCTAGGACACTTCTTGAAACCAAGCCAGCAGGCTGTGGGAAACCTCGGTTACATGGGGAAGTTCACACTGATGCCCCCAGTGAGTCCCTCCTCTGAGTCATCACAAACCAGGTACCAGGGACACGTTTGAAGGAGCCATCTTACTAGTGGAAACTACAGCCCATTGTTTTAGTCCCAGAATCTGAGCTATCTGAGCCACCACAGATGTTCAAGTCTTTTTTATTTCCTTATGATCCTTATAAGATAAAAGCAAATCCATCATGAACTCATCTGACAGATGGTGATTTGATTCTATTCATCATATGACCATTCAAGTCTTATCTACTGAGGCTTCATCATGCAGCAGTTAGAAGCCATTCTCATAGCACTCTATGAATTCCTGACCCACAGAATCATGACAGTAGCTACACGGGTTACTTTAAACTACTGTATTTGGAGGAGGTGTGTCATGCAATGATTGCTCATACAAAACAGAAAATAATAATAGAAAATGCAAAACTCTAGCCACACTTCCCAAAATAAAAATCTATTGACTCATGAATCTATAAAAGAGCAGGGGCCGAATGCAAAACTCCAGCCAGACGACCCAAAAGAGGAATCTATTGATTCATGAATCTATAAAAGAGCAGAGGCTGAATGGGTCTGAAGGACTACAGTGCAGAAACTCATGTTGTTATCAGAAGTCTCTCTCCACCTGTTAACTCTCCTTCCCTTCATATTGACAGTAAAGAAAATTTGTCTCTCCTGGGGTCAGTCATTTAGATTTACAGGAAAAGACATTGGTCCAATTGGATCCTGTATAAATTCCTGGATTGACAACTGTGGTTAAAAGCCTGGCCCACTCAGGGACCAATCCCTTTAGCCAATGGTCTCCACCAAATCATATCATGAGAGCAAAAGAAATTTTCCCCCAAAGAGTATCTATTGTGGAAAGAGACACAAAGTAATTGGAAACAACTACAGTGATGTAAAATATCATTTCAGAGGTACTATCTGAAGTGGAGTAATACTATTTATCCCCAGGTAAAATTTGGGATAATAAGACCCTAACTGAAGATAAGTGAAAAAGTCTCAAGATCCTAAAACTTGAAGAAATATGTTTTCATGAAGTGTTAAACCCTACCAGATTTTTCTAATGTACATGTAGCACATGTTTTCACACTGGCCATTTCACTGTATCCTCACACCAGGAGGCAGGTATGGTAATCCTCTGTTATGAGCCAAGAAAACAGAACTCCTACAATTAAGAGTTACTTGCTCAAGGTCATGTGCTTCTGGGGTTCAGAAGCAACATCAAAGCCTGGTCTTCAGTGTCCAAATCCAGAACTCCAGATCTAATTCACATTAAGAGCACTGAAACCATTGAATCAGGGTTTATTTACTCAGACTAAGAAAAAAAAAATCTTTAAATTTGTATCCATGAAAACTAAACATGAGTATCCCAAAGTGCTAGTTGTTCAGACATAAGGCAATAGAGTGGACTAGGTCTTCAGACACCACAGCTTGAAAGATTGTTTTCTCCATTGTCTAAGTGCCCTTGGACCTCATACAAACCCCATACTTCTTGGAAACATGTATCCCTCTGAGAGCCAGGGAAGGCATGTGGTCCAGTAAATGCAATTAGCAGTCTCACTGCATGTTTCCTCGTCTGTTGTCTCCCAGAGTACAGCCATCAGAAAGCTCACATTTTCAAAACATTCTTCCAAATGACCAGAGTCGCCAACAGATTTTAAGTAGGTCTGAGACATCTACCTCCGGAGTCTTTGGGATATGTGAAAATATTTGCCTAGCATCTCATGAACAACATACTTCTCTGGGCACAAAGGGACATAGGAATGAGCGAGCAAGGCTGAAAGAGAAAGATACAGTGATCAGGTAAGAAGCTGGACAGACTCCAGCACTGTGTGACTCTGAGCAAGTTATTTAACCTTTTTTATAATGTAGGATTAATAATGAGATAATGATAATATACAAACATTTGTCTTCACCTCAGGCAATCATGTGCTCCAGGCCTTTATATTCAAATACTTGCTCTCCTATGTTTAATGGAACCCCCAAAACAATATGACCAAAGCTGAACACGTGACTGTCTCCCTTGGTTCTGCACGCTCTGCAGTGTTTGCCTTCATAAAATCTTTACAGCAATTCCATCCCAACATTTCTATCAAACTGGGAATCTTGAACATTAATATAGAAGACAATCAAACATACTACCTTCTCAGTTCCATATACTCCAAGCCAATGGCAGCTTTATATCCATTAACCACCAATTGCAAGGAAAGGAACAAGTCTATATTTTTAGTGCCACCTGTACCTGACTGCCTGATCTCCCAGCAGAGAGGTATACCTGTCCTCCATGATGGTATCTAGGACCCTGCTGTACTCTGCAATAGTCAGTCCATCATACATCACTGAAGGAGCTGAGTGTCGCAGGAATGCTGCGTAAGAACAACTTCAACAGTGAACAGGACCATGAATTCCTTATTCTTTCTCTATGGACAACAGTTATTAACACTGACCCCTTGAAACAAGGGAGTTTTGGGAATGCTTGACTCAATCACAGGGAGTGACTTCAAGTTGATAAGAAAGTCCTCGTGTAATAAATGGGGTTGACTTAGAAATATTTAACTGGTACTTCCAGAAGGGGTAAGACCAGTCATATTGTATTAGTAGATAGTGTCCTTAAATATCTCTCTGACAAGACTGTGAGCTCTTTGAAGCCAAGAACCATGTCTATTGCCCTCACAGAGTTGACTTCCGCCTATGTTCAGAAAATGTTCATTTTATTTTTCCATCTTAGTTTCTTGGAGCCCTGAGCCATGGTATAAGAGGTCTGATTATTCTGCTAGAGAGACCTCTTAGAAAGTTCTACAAATACTTGAATACAGAGGACGCTTAACATTTAGTTCATTTTAGACACCAACCTTCTTGGGGACATAGTTTTCCATTTATTTTATGTCCCTTGTAAAATCAAGAGCTACTTATTCAATTCAGTGTCTTGGGTTCTAGTCCATGGCTTTTAGTTATTATATTTCAATTTGTGCCTTTTAATAAAAAGCAAATTATTTTGGTGAAATATTTTTGGTGCTTTTTGGTGAATCATTTACCAAGTTTAGAAAGAACGGATATAGAGGTTGGTAGAAGAATTTAAATCTTAAAAGGTAAGGTGAGACTGAGGTCCATCTGGGATGGGAGAGTGCACCCATTCTTTGGGTGGATATGTCAGCTTTAAAATGAGAAGTGAAAAGGAAGCTGTGAGCTAGCCCGCAGGGACCCTTCCTTTGCTGTGGGAGCTGCAGTTCTGTGACAGGCAGCACGTGTTTAGGAGGGTGGAAGCCACAACAAGTGTGATAGTGGCTGGAGAGGCAGCATTTGAGGTGGAGTTGGGATGGGGGTGCCCTTTCATGGTACTGGAATCAATTTGGTTTTGCGCTCTCTTGTTTCCACTGCTTAGGCACCTGTTTTGTATTTGAATTTTCATAGCAATCCCACAGGCTCACATACCACACACAAGTACAGGCATGGTAGGTCTGTGGGTTGACTTTTTTTTTAGTTAACTCCAAATGCATGGGAAATAGAAGATAGAGATAATTCATAAAAGGCATGACTACCCAAGATATTAACTCTTTCCATGAAGAGTACAGCCCTGCTCCAGAAGTTTTCAGGGGCTGAGAATTGACCTGGGTGATGGCAAAACATTATTGACAGCAATGGTGATCTACATGTCTATCCCGACTACCAGGATCTCTTTAGGGTGTTTTTCTGTCTCTTAATTAGGCATCAGCCAAATGGATATTATGAGTGGCTTTTTCCACTCATGACTTCATTCCTTAAACACTTCCTATTTTCTGCCGCTCATGTTTCACACTGTTCTAATCTAGAATGTTCTATTTTTTGGCTTAATTTTTCACGTTTGTATCTTTTTCTCCCTTCCTATTCCACTTACACGGCTATTTTGTTTAAAGAACCCTAGACACACTCACCATGGATTGTGCTGTTTCTCCCCACTGGCTACCTTGTTTCTGACTCCCCTGGGTAACTGACTCTAACTCCTCAGCCACTGGTAAGGCACTTATCTAACATGGATGCTGTTATCAGAATAGACCTGAAACTATCCAAGAGATTTTCATTAGTCCATCATTATTTTGTAATAATCCAATCCAGTACATATATACTGGATCATGCACTTTCGGGTATACAACTTGTGTAACAAGTTAAAAATCTGTTCATAGAACAGTTAGCGGGAACCCCACAAGATTGTAAGTACAGGCTAGACACTGTGCTTCTGTCTATACCAGTTTGGGTTTAATGTGGAAAAAAAAAGAAACAGGAGCTTTAAAAAGTCAGAGAAAATACCCTTATAAGCCCAATCAATGAGAGTCAAGGTCATATACCAGACATTCCTGGGTCCCAGGAACATCCATCACTTCAGCCCTGCCTTTTGGTACAAGCCAGTCCAATGTCCAACTTTTATCACTTCAGCTTTACCGGAGGGCATTTTCTGGTCGCCACATCCTACTCTCCCTGCATGCTGGGCAGGCAGAGTGCTAGGGAACTCCATCTCCTCTTCCCCCTCCCCAAGCTGTGACCAATGTGAATAAATCTGTTGGTTCTCTTACCCATATTGTTAATTTCTTGATGATGATTCTCTATCAGCTTCCTTCTCTACCCTGAATCATTTCTCTACTGCTTTTTGAATACTTCCTAGGGATCACTTCCAAAATATACCCTTTGCACCTGACTTAGAGTTGTAGGGCCTGCTTTTGTGGGGAAGCCAATGAAGAAAGTTTCAGGAAATTACCATTAATGACAAGCTAGGTTATTGTCAAGAAATAGAACTAATGATCAGCTTTAGTGATCAAGGTAGTATGATAAAGAGGAAAAGGAAGAGATAATCCAGCAAGTCAGAAAGTGAAAGAAGGTTGAAGATGTGGGTTAGGGAGGGAGAAAGGAGGCCGGACAGCAGCAGGGACAAAACTTCAGAAGGAAGGCTGTGAAAATGAGAGTTGGCTGTGCCCAGAACTTGATTCAAGAACTAGGATTAATGGGTTATTAATGATTTTGATGTTTGAATACTTTGAGAAACTGATGAAAGCTTTGGATTTTATATCCAGAATAAATAAAAAGTGTATACAATTTTGCTTGGAACTTCAAGGGATTCCCAACCCCCAGATTAAGAACCCCTGATTAAAGGATCTATGTAAGGCTGGACTCTGAGGGCCTTGATTGCCTGCAGAGTGCTTTAGCATTCATTCCACAGGCAATGGGGAGCCAGCAGAGGTTTTTACTATCACAGTTCCCAAGTGGTTATAGTTTTCCATTCTAAATGGAACCCCAGAAATCTGGATGTTTTTAACAGATTGAAAGAGAGATTAGGAAAAAAAAAAGTGCATAGATAATTGAGCTCCTTGTTAGCCAAAAACATTTGCAACCAGATGCACTGGAGGGCTTCAAAGGCTGCTGACTGCAGAATCCAGATGCACCTCGATGATGCCCTGAGAGTCACTGCCACAGCCAAATGTTTTGGCCTCAAAAATTCCTGGAGCAGGGTGGATGCTGGATGGAGCTGGAAACAAACTCAGGACAAGCACAACTGTCTATATGACCACATCTAAGAGGCCTGGGGTGAAAAGCCCGTTATAAAAAGCAGGGGAGAGAGGGTGCTGAGAACAAAAGAATCCACTTTGGGAAATGAATAGAGCTGGGAGCCTAAAGTAGAGAAAATATGGAGAAGGATCTAAAAGAAATGCAATCATAGAAAATATAAGCTGATTTGAGAATAACAGATAAAAAGTATAAAGACAAGAAGAAAAAAATGACAATAATTGGGCTTTGTTATGGTTTAGATATGAGATATCCCCCAGAAGCTCATGTGCGAGATAATTTAAGAAAGTTCAAAGTAAACTGATTGTGTTATGATAATCTTAACCTAATAGGTGTATTAATCCATTGGTATGTATTAACTGCCTAGTTATCACCCAGTTTAAAATTTTCTCAATCAAAGAAAACCTTTGATTGAGAAGTAGGCGGCTTGGGTGTGGCTGGAGGAGATGGGTCACTGAGGGCATGCCTTTGAGGTTAACATTTTATAAAGGGAGCACTCTCTCTTTCCTTCCCTGCCCTTCCCTGCCCTTCTCTCTCGCTTTCTCTCTCTTTCTCTCTCCCTCTCCCCCCCCAATTCCTGGTGCCACGTCCTGATCCACTTTTCCCCCCATACCTTTCCACCATGTTCTGCCTTACCTCAGGCCCTGAGGAATGGAGTCAGCCATAACTGGATTGAGACCTCTGAAAGTGTGAGCCCCCAAAATGAACATTTCCTCCTCTAATTGTTCTTGTTAGGTCTTTGGGTCACAGCAGTGAAAAAGCTGACTAAAACAGGCTTGAAGAACCTGGAGTACTAAAAGGGAGAAAAAATAAATAAAATAAAATAAAATGGAAAAAAAGAGTTAAATCACTTTTTTTCTTTTCTAAAAATGAATTTAAAGAATAGATTATCTACTATATGAGAAAAGAACATTCAACATTCCTATACACGATAATCTTACAACTAAGGAATAGTTCCATGTTACAGGTAAGTAAATGCTCTGTTTGGATATAATTTGAGTTTGTCCCCCAAGGGTCCATATGTGATGTTAAAAGATTATGAGAGCTTTAAGACGTGGGACATAGTAGGAGATCATTAGGTCATTGGGGGTGCCACCTTCAGAAGAAATTAAGGTACTGTTTTCATGGGACCTTGGTGGATTCTCATGAGAAGGTTATAAAAAAGCATGCTTGACTCTTTCCATTCTGTCTGGCTTCCTGTCTCACCATGTGATCTCTCCCTTTTCGCCTGTACTCCCAACATGATGGCATTTTCTTCTGAGACCTTCTCCAGAGCTGGCCTCCTACTATTTCATTTTTGAGTCTCCAAAACTTGAGCTAAATAAGCCCCTTTTCTTTACAAGTTACCCAGCCTTATGTATTTCATTGCAGTGATAGAAAATGGTCTAATATAGTATACTAAAATCCAGAAGAAACTTGTATAAGGCCACCAAATGAGCAATGGAAGAACCAGGGTTTAAACCCAGACCTATTACTTGGAGTCACACACACTAGCTTCTGTGGCTCTTGTCCTAGAGCTCATATTTGTAGACCAAACTTGACTAAAATGAAGACAATTTACATGACAGAGGTACCAAAGGAAAAACTGTGCATGCCTAGCTATTTATGGACTAAGCTGATGGTGAGGAGGAGAGTGTTATTGCTGGTCACCACCATCATCTACATGATGATCTCTGAAATGTCCACATCCAAGCCACCTTGACAGGCATAGACCCACTGCTCAGTCAGGCTGGACCTGTGGAGAAGTGAAAAGCTTTGATTGAGAAGGAGGGCTTAAAACTGGGCTATCCAGATGGAAGCCCTCGGACTTCTGCAGAGGCCCTTGATATGGCAGAAAGAGTGTGGATGCTGAGCCAGTCGATGAAGGAATGAGCCCCTTACCTCTCTGCTACCTGCACCACCACTGCACCTCTCCCACCTTCAGCAGTGTCACTGGCATAAATCAAATCAAACTGCCTGTATTTCAAGGATAATGTGATGATCATACAAAATAGTGGAGGCACTGTGTCTAGCACAGTCCCCGTGCAAACTATCAAGAGCTAGCAACTTTGCATTCCAACATTCATTGTCTACTAGAGTCTCGTCTTTCTTATGTTCCCTAGAAACCCACCACCTTTTAACCACCTTCCCTCCCCACACCTCAAAACACATATAGTTAGTATGAACTATAATAGTAAAGCATTTTTTCTTAGAATTTTTAAACTTACAGAACTCTTCAACTTCCATCTCAATACCTCTCTTCATCCTCCATCTGGAAGAAAGTAAATAGGGATTATTACCCTTTTGTTACTTAGGTTGGAAAAAGGCTTGGAAGTATGTGTGATGGACCCCAGTCACATAGGAAGTTCAAGGTCAAGCTGGCTTAAGTGAACAGAGTCATAAAATATAGAGATGTTCTGGACCAATTATTTACCCTCTTTGGGACTCATTTTCATGTGTTACTTTTTTTATGATGTTAGGGAGAGCCATGTCCAAGACCCTGCCTGCTCTATTACTCAAGAATTTCACTCCAACTCCATGTGAGGATTATCCAGCTGAAATTTTCACTGGGTGCTATAGTTTGAATATTGAGTGTCTGAAAACAGACCCCATGTTAAGGGCTTGATCACCTGAGTGGCACTATTGGGGGGTGGTATAACCTTTAGGAAGTAGAGGTCATGGGGAATAAGCACTTGAAGGGGATTATGGGACGCCAGTGTCTTTCTCCCCAGTCTCTTCCTCTATGAGGTGATCAATTTGCTCTGTCATGTGCTCCCTGCCTCAGCCATCTAAAACTCCCACCAGAGACCTAAAAGCAGTTGATATACCCAATCATGTTCTGGAACATCTAAAACCATGAGCCAAAATAAAACTTTTTTTTCATAAGTTAATTTTCTCATAAATAATAAAGTGGCCTACTCACACCTTTTCATGCTTTGATTTTGACTTGCCACATAGGAGAAAATATTGTATTTCCACATTCCGTCAGTCAAGAAACATTCAGTGACCATCAACTATGGGCCAATTATCATGTGTCAATTAGATGTTAAATATATAACTTTAAACAAGAAAATATATCCCTGCTTTCCAGAAGCTCATCATCTAGCATAAAGACAGAGAAGAAAATAGACAGTCAAGATGTTGTCAGCTGCAAATAATGAAAATTCAAATCATATCCGAGATCATGTCACGATGCCTATTGAACTTTTACTATCTCATACAAGAAGTTCAAGGTAGGACTCCTTGGAGAATGGTTTATGCAACATCTTGATGATGTTATAGAAGCTTAGCTTCTTTCCATTCCCAGAATGCTGGCATTGCAATATGCTTAGCTCATTTTATGAATACAACATGGCTGCATTAGTTCTAAGAACTCCCGTAGATTTCAAGAGATGAAATAGTGTCATATCTTCTTGCATGCCTCTTTACTGATAAAGAAACTTCCCCAAATCCATCAGAGGACTTCTCCTCTTCACCTACTGGTCATTACTGAGTTACATGCTCATCCCTAAACCAATGACTAGGAAGAGGAGCAGAGCTGCCATGAATAGACAATCAGGATTTACTCCTAGAGTTGAGGCCGAGTCGCTTCTCCTGAGTTGCTTGGAAAAGAGATCAACAGCTGAACAAAATCAGGATTTTCCAGCAGGGAGAAGAAGGGAAATGGTGCCCACCCAACAGCACCTGCAGCACACAGCTCACTGCTTTTAGGACTACACAAGAAGAAAGCCCAAGATGCAGAGGCCAAGCTCCTAAGGCCACCTGTTTGAACTGTGCTGAAAATAGGCAAAGTTCTTAAAAGTTAAGTTTTCAGATGAGATATGAGTCAGAATCAGAAATACAACTGCTTTGGGGCAAAGCAATGATATTTATCGACTCTCTCCTCTGCCTCTTGTATCTTTTGACTCTAGCAGGATATTGCTAGTCCCTTGCACCAAATGTCCAAACGAGGGCTTAGGAGCAAGAAAGACAGGCCACCCCAAAGGGTGGGGGGTACTCCTGAAGGGACAAGCAAAGCCCAACTCTCTAATCATGAAAACAGAGTCAGGATTGAGTATTCTGTGATTGAAAGGGTTCTGGAGTCATAAAGTCTTGAGACTAAATCCAAGCTCTGCTTGTTAATAGGTAGGTATATAAACTCTATTGTGTCTCCGTTTCCTTATCTGTAAAGTGGGAATGCTTTCTTTGCTGGTAATATATGCAAAGCAATAACAGCGTGCTGGGCCCCAATAGTGAATAGTATCTATTATTCTTACTAGAATAAAACACAAGTAGAAATGGATTCGAGATGAACAGGCTAAAAGGAATGAGCAAAGTCTGTGAGCCAGAAATTCAGAACTCAAAATAAAAACATAGATTGTGGTTCTTTGTGATGTGCAAAACCCCACTCTCACCCATTTTCTTATTGGATTTTCACAAGAAAGATATTATTCGGACTCCTCCATCTTACAGATCAAAAACAGATTCAGCTGTACTTCTAGCCAGATCACACAGCAAGGGCCAGTATTTTACGCCTCTGTCATGGGCTCTGTCTACCACAGCACAGACTTCCAGCCAGGGCAGGGCACTGGGCCAGTCGGGACCATAGCAGCAGGTCAGTAGGGCAGGAGCAGGCAGGTAACATCACAGACACCTCCAGCATCTGCTCCTGCTTCTAAAAATTCCAGAGTTCATAACAGACTATTCACCTATTTACTAAGCAAATATTTGAATGCCCATAAATTTTCTCTAGGCACTGAGATAGCATGACCAATAAGACAGATCCAGTCCCGGCCCTTAGAAAGCTTCAGCCTAGCAGGAAAAACTGCCAAGTAATTAAGCAATTTCAATAAATTGAACCATAGGAGCCCAGCATAGGGGGACTAGGCTTAGTCTAAGGGTCTTTGGAGCCTTCCCAAAGGAAATGCTTTTGAACATAAGTATATCCCAAATACTGCACAACATATGCTTATACTAAAATATTTATTTGTTGGTTATCAAAAATTCAAACCTAACTGGGCCATTTTAAACCAGGGAGAGAAAATATGACACACTCCACAAACTAAAAGTAGTTCCTCAACATTGAAGTTCAAATAAAGCCACAAATTATGAAAGAAGAAAGTCACCAAGAATTAATTTCCATGGGGAACTCAAGCTCAAGAGAGACGTGGCTGCAGGTTAAAAAGTCACAAACAGCAGGACTAGAAGACCACCTTTAATGGAATCACTTGGTCTAAGTCTCCTTAAATGTCTCCTGTCCAGGGCAGTGTTTCTCTGTCTTCATCCTGCCTCAGAATCTTCAGAAAGGCTGGTTAAACCACAGATCACCTGGCCCAGATCTCAGAGTATTTGGTTCTCTACATGTGGGATGGAGACTGATCATTTGCATTCTAACAAGTTTTTACATGATGCTGATGCTTCAAGGCCACCCTTTGAAAACCCAGAAAACCGACCCCAGAATTCACATCAGGGCTCTCTAATTTCAGCGTGCCTAAGAATCATCAAGGTAGCCAACTAACAACCCATTTCCACCTTCTCCATGATGCAAGTTTAGAGGCATAGAGAGTACTCTGATGTGCACCCTGCCCTTTTGAAGAAATGCTATTCATTTAATTCCATCAAACTCTTTTTGACATACATCCCTAAGTATGTCTATTTATTTACACATAGATTATTTACCTATACCACTATATTTACACATTATTTTAAATCACAAAAATTTCACTTTATGAAAAAATGTATAAATATATGTTTTCTGTCCAAACCCCAGTGGATTGCCTTGCAATCCCAGTTTTGGCACCACGAGAGCGGCCAAGGGCTGCTCAAAGTGTGGTCTGTAAACTGGTAGCATCCACATTATCTGCTTTGCTGGAATCTTGTTAAAAGAATAGGTTCATGGCACCCCCGACCCCTCCAGACTGCTAAGCAGGATCTCTGCACCCAGGCAATTGCCATTTTACCCAGTTCTCCACATGCTTCTATGGACAATAAACTTTGAAAACCACTGATGGCTACATCGACAGCTGGAACAGTGTCCTTGGCTCCAAGATAAGGACTGATGGGACAAAAACATAATAACAAGATAAAACTGAGCTGAGGGCAAGTCCCTGGGCTTTGAGGTGCTGAAATCACCCATTGAAATTAAGTATTTTTAATAAACATCTTTGGACCAATGATGATTGCATGATTATTCAGAAAGCTAGTGCTATTCTGATGCTATTTCACTGGCATGGCATTGTCCAAGAAAATTATTGATTTTTCTATGAGTTTCAAGAAAATTTACCTGGTTAGAGGAACCAGTGGTCCCGTTTGCCCAGGGCTAAGTGTAAACCTGGGCATTCCAATACTACCCCAAGAAATTTTGGGAAAGTTGGGATGAGCTTGTCCCCTCACCTGGACTCCATTATGACAATGTTTGGTACCTTTTAAGGAATTGAATTCTTTTCTCTACTCCACCAACCACATAACCTGTTTATAAGGTGGGGATGGACAGGGCAAAAGAGCCCTCAACTTAAAGACCTGTTTCTGTTATTCAATGGCAGTGTGATTTTCAGCAAGCCAACTGATCTCTGCAAACCCCTGTTCATCATCTGTAAAACTGAGACAAAATTCTGCCCCTGCACATCACAGGACCACTGTGAAGGCCAGGAGAGCTGGCATTATGAAAGTACTTTATGCATTACGAATCTCTCTAGGAGTGTAAATAAAGACTCCTCAATATTGTGCAAAAAGTGGTACAGGAAGAGCCTAACTTCAACCCTAGCATCAGCACCTCTCTGGGCACATTATTTTATCTCTCTGAAATGATCTCCTCCATCTGTAAGATGGGGCTTCAAATTACCTTTTCTCATTGAATATTAAGAAGATTAAAAGACACAGTGGTCACAAAGTGCCTGACATATTTGGAGCTCCAAAGTATTAATTCCTTTCCCCATGATTATAAGACATTCAAAGACTTAATGATAGTTTTTTTGCAGTTAATGCCATGAATGGCATCATTATACTTGCTTCCTGAAGTGAAAAGCCACAATAACACTCCTCCCTGCTCCCAGGGTCCCTTTGATGTGGCAGGGGGTGGGAAAGGATGTTATTTCCACTTGGTATAACCAAGTCAGGGAAAGCTGCCCAGCTCCTACCCACAGGGGAGTGGCACCATGAAGGTGCTTGCTTGAAGAGGCCTGAGATGAAATTCACCATGACCTTTACAACTGGGGATACCAAATCTCTGACTTCCACCTGTTCAGTCATTCCTTCAGTAAATCATACATAATGTAAACATTTTTAAAAAATCATCCCCCAAGATTACACAAAAATACAGTACAAGCCTTGCCTGTCCTACTGTCCTAGTAGGGAGAAAGAGGGGGTACTTTGGGGACAGGTCACTTCTCATGCAGGGATTCTGTAACCTTTCTAAAGGATTTTATTCATTCCTCAACTACTTACTGAGCTAGGTATCCTGTGTTTTGAACATATACTTTGTGACACACTTGGCACATCATAGATATGAATCATTTCTGCTTGGCAAAAGGCTCACAGATACAAATGAACAGAGTCACAATTCAGGGTGAAGATATGTTGGCAAAGGTAAGTCTGGGGGATAATGATAGAAAAAAAGAAAGTTTACAAAGCCCACCTGGAGCACTCTAGGCATGAGCTACACCCTGTATAGTAAGCATCCATGCATACATGCTCCAGTGAAGGAAATGATCCCCTGGGATTGAGGTATCCACTGCCTTTGGCTTATGACCTGGTCTAGGGCCCTGAGTGTAAATAATGGACAGTGGGATGTGAGCACAGGTGGGGATATGCATGTAACATCCAGAATCCACCTCTAAAGGGAAAGGCACACACTCACCCTTTCCCTTTCTCCCTTCCTTCTAAATGGAATCCAGGCTTGGTAGTGAGGAGTCTTGAACCCTGTGCTTAAAAGCAATAACTAATAGTGGCAGAGCAATGAGAGAGAAAAGACCTTAGTCCTTCTTGCAAGAATTCATAAAGCAGAGCCAGCATAGCAGCAAGGATATTTATCTGACAGAGAATTGAACCTCTAAATATATACAGCTCTATTACCTTGGGTCTCTTACATGCAGCAGTATCTTTTCACTCCTGTCTGTAATTCAAGTTATTTATCTGAATGGACTCTTCATGTTTCTACAAATCAATTGATGATTACTCTAAACAGCAGAGATCTCCAAATGCTAGCAGTGATGAAATGATGAATTATAATCGGTTGCCCAGTTGAGCCCATCTGCGAGTCCTCCAATAGCTTGCATGTCACTCAGAGGTTATAGCAGCAGGAAATCTGCAAAATCCCTAAGAAACAAGGCCAGCATAGGATGCTTCCTGAATCTGTTCTCCTGCTCTTCTCTGCTCCCAGTAGAAGGTGCTTGAGTCCCAAGTCCAAACCCCAAAACTGTCTGGGGTAGGAGAGTTTGAGTAGCCATCTCCTAAGTCTTGTCCTCAATTCTTTCTAGTTGATAGTTTGATTCAGATATTTTCTTCCAATTCCCTTGCTAGTATCCAACTCTAATCCAGCACCCAGGTTCTTATTCAAGGTCTAAATTCTGGTCTATAGGCATACAGTGGCACACACTCTGTTCATTCATATTTCCATCCCTATTGAGCCTAGGATCTAGCACAGCACAAAACTCATTAAATTAAAAAGTGAATGAATGATGTTATATACTCCAACATTGTCCTCCACCAAAGACATGTTTTTCTAATCTCTGCTCATAACACTGAGAGGACTGTCAAAGAATCTTGTAAACTCTTATGTACCCTTGAGTACCTATGACCCAACTGGATTCTCAGGCATGGCACATCTGACTTCCATTCACCTTTTAGAGTATCTCACTTTCTTGGATAGTTTCATTTGCACTCTTGTCCACTTTCCTTCTAAGCTAGAAGTTCCCTACTGATTTTCCCAAGCTGAGTCAAAAACCAAGGCTAGAAATGAGTCACGTGGCAGAGACCATAGAGTATAGAAGAAAGAAGACTTTGGATTTCTAACCTGAGGAAGGGTATACTTTAGAAAAAGTATGGTCAAAACCAAGCTCAACAGTGGTTAGAAATCAAATATGAACTCTGATTTAAGAATCTTCTCCAAGACTATAGGCAGGACAGAGTTAGAAGACCCAAAAAGAAGAGACTAGAAAAAGGAAAAGTAATGAATTTTTCGTAGTGTGTCTTTAGAAAGCTCATGCCTGGAAAGAGAGCCACAGAGGCCCGCCGCGTGCTTAGACCATGACTTATAATCATCTTCTTTGGAAATTCTAATTTTTTGTCATGAAGGATATTCCTTCAAATGTCAGCTTAGGTCCTCCAAAAAGTAATTGCCAAGTTGACATTAGAAGTATGAGAGATTCATGAAAGCCAATACCTGTAAAAGAGAAATGGAAAGGGAGAAGCAGTGGGCAGGAGAAGTCTTCCTGGTGCCATGCTGATCTGATACTTGTAAAGGAGGAGGAGGAAGAAGAAGAGGAAAGACTGGGTGGAAAAGACTCAGACTCTGGTTCATTAGTCTCAAGAATATCACACAGAAGCTTCACTGCCAATATTCCCATAAAGAAAACTAAGACGAGCAGAAATGGCATCTACCCTAGTCCCTGGCACAGAGTAACTTGACTCACAGTTCACAAACTGAGTCAGGGAAAGCCAGGGCCAAAATGTATGTTAGACATAATCAAGGCAGCACTATTCAGAAGAATTCTCAGTGATGATGGAAATGCACTGTAATCCACCCAGTCTAAGATGATAGCCAAGAAACATACAAAGTTACTGGCCACTTGAAATGTGACCAGTGTGACCCAGGAAATGAAGGGTTTTTTATTTAATTAAATTTGATTAACAAATTTAAATAGTCACATGTAGCTACTATGTTAGCACAGAGATATAGAAGTCCAATTTTCTTAACTGAGGAAACTAGGCAAATTTGAACATACTCAAACACATTCAAGAAAGGAAAGTAGAACTTGGACTTGAACCTGACTTTGAAAGTGCAACCTTCCTTAAATCAGCTACTTCTAACTCAGGATATAGAACATGGGGCCTTCATTCCCAAGTAACTCCATGGATGTAAGGGGTCACAGACTCTGATTCTTCCCCAAGTGCCTCACAGCTAACTTTATGCTGAAAGACATCTCTTTCTTTATGACCAATGCCTTGTCCTTCATCCTTGCTCTTGCCTATAAGTCATGTATTGCTCCTGTGACCTTTGCAGCTCAGGAAGTTTTCTAATCTTCTTTGTTTGGAGCTGCAGGTGTTCCTCCATTGTTGTTGAGACAGTCACCACCTGCTCTCAGAACTTCACACACACACACACACACACACATGCACCGCACTGCAAGTAGGAGTTAAAAATTCCTCTGCCTGGCCACGACTACAGCCTTCCTGTTAATCTCTCTAGATCCCCTGCTGAGCCCAGAGTCTCAGATCCCCTCTTGGGCCTTTTCCTTCTCCCTGATGGAATCCATCACCTGCGGCCCAGATGGGGTGACCACAAATCTCCAGGAATGCATTCCTAGCAGAGGCCATGTGATTGCTCCAAGGCTTACCATTCATTCCAAGACCTGGAATCTGGCAGCTGGAAGAGGGCACACTTCCTTTAGACCCCAGACAGGAGAACCTTTTCCTGTAGCCTCTGAAACACAGAGGCCTTCCCTACCACTAAAACATCTCAAAACAAATGATAACTGCAAAGGGCTTGTAGAGTTCTCCCCTTATCTATCCCAATGTTTTTCCCTGAATCCCTTGCTTTCTGAACAAAATTATCATCACTTATAAAACTCCAGGAGATGCTCTTCTTGTGTGCTATCTTCCTTCACCTCAGATTGTTTTCAGATACTAAGCATTTATTACCTCCAGATTTCATAGTCCTCTCTTTTCTGAAATAGCATCTTCTTTCACGTTAAAATTGACTTATCCTTACCTAAAAAATGAACTAGTAAATAAGGTAATCCAACAACAGAAAATAGAAAATGTGAAGTGGTCAGAAAAGTTTAGCACTCAGTTTAAAATGAAGGTTATGCAGTGGGACCCCCTTTGACGTAGAGCTCTGCGTGTGCCATTGGGAGTAAGCATGACCATTTGCAGAGGCTGTGCTGGGCTGACCCACTGTGGGCTTGCTACCTGTGAACCTGGTAACATATTGAGTGACCAGATTTAATAAATTGGTAGCTTCCACTTATTTAAGGCTGCAGTACACCATGGACCGTGCCAGAGACAGCTCTGGTTTTTAAAGTTCATAATATGTGAAAATTAATCAGAAGCAGCTTTTCGTTTGTTGTGTAATTCTTGTCCTTTGGACTCTAGGGGTAGTGTGACACTACAAGACCATTTCCATGCAACAGAGAACATTATGTGTGGATTAACTACATAATTTAATCATTGAAGCCAGTTCTACTTTTGAAAGCAAAGAGAATCATATTAATAGTTATGCCAGGGTAAGAAGTGAAGAGGATTACTCCTGTTAAAGCAGTGTATTGTCACCCTCATCTTCTTAAAGCTTTTTCTGACTTATCTCCTATAAGTCAGGGAACTAACAAAGTAGGGGAATTAACAAAGCCAGTCACCAGCTGCACACAAGCCACAAACAGTGTGCTATGGGGTCATGGAAGGAAAATAAGATGCAAGGAGATGAAAGAGTAATTTAAGCAAAGGATCTTAAGGAAACCAAAGGTATGAATATCAAGTCTGGAAGAGCCACAGGACTAGCAATGACTGAGGTCCGGACTGAAGGGCTTGCAAGTATGATCCTAGGTCATGGGCTCAGTCACCACAGGTCTTGAGTATAATGTGGACACACATAGAAATAACTTAAGGAGCCACCAGAAAAACTCCTGGATGCATGAACACCATAGCTGCAGCTTCCAAGAGGCTTTTTGTACTGGAATATAGCAGCCTCCATTATAAATAGAACAGTCATCAAAAAAAAAAAATTTCCTCGGTGCACAGAGGGTCCCAGAGGTTGAACATCATTTATCCCAGGGATGTAGAGGGCAAAGAGCCATTGCAAATGTGACAGCATTTTTTATTTTTCTACTATGGCTGAATAGTCCCTTGAGATTCTATATGTGCTAACACATATAAGCCCCACTTTGAGGATAGGTGACCAAAAGCATTCTAAATGCTCAGAGATAAATAATGATAGTACATCTTCAACACACTGGATTTCCATGTAAGGCTTCTTGCACAAATGAGAAAATTCAATTATTTTTTAAACATTTCAAAAGTAGCTTTGAATACCTACTTAGAAGAGAATAGAAAAATACGACCCTCAGATGACCTGTAATTCCCAAGGATATTCTTTCTGTGATTCAATGTCTTTTGATGGCAGTTTAAGAAGGAAGACTGACCACTGTAGGAAATAGAAACATATCCTTATATAACACTTAAGCTACAAAAAGTGAAGAAACACCCAGTTCAGTGGAGTATGCCTGTAAACCCAGCAATTTGGGAAGCTGAAGTAGGAGGCTGAGGCAGGAGGGTGGCAAGTTCAAAGCCAGCCTTAGCAACTTAGCAAAGTCCTAAGGAATTTAGTGAGACCCTGACTCATTTTTTTAAAGGGCTAGAGATATGGTCAAGTGCCCTTGGGCTAATCCTTGATACCAAAAAGAAGACGACGAAGAAGAAGAAACTCAGGCCCAGAGACATAGCTAATACTGCAGAGATATAAACTGTCAGAGTGAGGATTAAATGCTAGTTCTGATTTATGCATAGTTCAGTATATATTTACTGGAAATTGGGACCCAAATTTCTCTCTCGATACCACTTATTCTGATTCTGGGACCTCACATAAGGACCACTTAATACCTACTTCATAACATGGCTACCAAGAAAAAAATGACATTGTGTTGATAAATTTCCAAGCACCTTACCCAGTATTCAGTAGGCTCCCAGAAGAGTGAGCACCCTTTCTCCTTTCTTCCTTTCTTTTTTTTATTTTTTTATTTTTATACCAGGGATTGAACTCAGGGGCACTCAATCACTGAGCCACATCCTCAGCCCAATTTTGTATTTTATTTACAGACAGGGTCTCACTGAGTTGCTAAGTGCCTTGCCATTACTGAGGCTTGTTTTGAACTCGCAATCCACCTATCTCAGCCTCCCAAGCCACTGGGCTGTCTTCATTTCTTCAGCTGATGCATTTACCACCCCATTGATTCTAAGGGTCAATTCATCTAATTTAAATCTCCATCTGCGGTTCATCCATAGACTACAGAGGAGGACCTGTTAAACTGTTTTCATATAAGAATCACCTGTTGGAAATGCAGTTTGGGTAGGATTAAACTGAAACTCAAGAATCATATTTTAATATGCACCGCCTTTCACTTCCTTGCCACCCTCCCATTCCAAAACTCAGATGCAATTGAATGAGAGTCTGCATTTGGAAAAATCCTATTAGAGAGATATTACTTCAATACATTACTTCATTAGTTCCTAAACTTTTCTGCACTTCAAAGTCAAATATGGAGAAAACAAGAACTACAAGTTTGGAATTGTTTTGCCTAAGGAAATACTAACTCAGTGAGTGGGTCTGCCATATGTATTTTTAACATGCTCACTGGCTATTCTGATACTTCATCAGGCTTGGAAACTACTACCTTATCCCACAAAATTGCAGTCCCATCCACTCTGATTTCAATGGCCAATTTGCATTAAATCACTCAAAGCCACCCTTCATCAGACATATTTTCCTTTAAGAGTGGAAGAACTTTGCTATCTAACATTCCAATCACAGGCTTTCATGCATAAGGCATTACTCACAGGTGTTCATATTGACTTAGATTTCCACACCCGGTTGGGATTTGAGGCTAGTCTTTGCTTTTGTTTTTGTTTTTAAAAAAACACAAAATATAGGTGATGGCAAAGCTTTAACATGCAAACATATTCATTTCATCATAGAGGAATGGTGAAGACAAAGAGGTATCATGGAGCTCATGGATTCCTACCTGGGTTTTGGTCTTCAAATAAGCATAGCAGCCATGGATCCCATCTCCTGTCTCCACCAGTAAGTGCCTCCCCCTTCCCAGACACAGGTTGGAATAGACTCATGAAGGCCCACAAAGGCTCCCATGTCTGCTCCCCCAAAATGCCTGGGACTATCCCTTGCATTCTTCAACCTTCACATGCTTAATTGTGTTTCTACATTTCTCACAGCCTTGGAACCATATTCCAGTTTCCAAGCACAGCTTCTTTCATTTATTACAATCTATTGTCTGCTTACATCTAGTCTATACATGCTAAGTTGCCAAGATTTTCAGTTTTGAATGAGAAATTTTCTACACCACCAGGCCCTACTAACCAGCCCAGCCCTACTCCTTTGGGCTACAGGAGAGGTACCTAGATAATCTGAGGGCACAGTAATAAAACGCGTATTTCACAAAGGTGCACCTTGAAACTCATCACTGCATTATAGAACAGAACTCTAAATTCCCAGTGTAGTGGAATGGAATACAATCAAATGCTTTTTTGTTCAGCATTTGGATATTAAATTTTCTAGAAACTTCTGTATTTGACCCAAAAGCCCAAAATACTAACTTCAGTTCTACTCTGGAGAAATTCCTTGACAAAATAGAAGCATAAAATCCATTTGCTGACGGAAATCACCAAATTTGTGAAATATCTGCCTTTACAACACACTCCTGGTCAAGTGACTAGATTCTTCATTGAGGAAAAATTACCATTTTGAACAACAGGGCTCAGTTTTATTTAGACTGTTGGCCTAGTTTCTAGGATGTGTTTTATTGTCTTCTGTGAATATTTACTACCCTGAATTATCACCACCTATAAAAAGCTGTATTGCTGAAGACTCTTAAAAGGTCTTAAAATTGTTTGTGACATCATTTTTAAGAATTCCTAAGAGAAATAATTAGAAATAGTTGTTATTAAACATTTATTAGGCATCTGATATAATAGAGATGATACTAAATCAGTGCTTTTTCCTCTTCCTACAAATCTCTTTCCCCTGGAAATCACATTTTCTGACAGTTTGCTACCATTAAGGCTAAGTAAGAAAGATCAACCCAGGAAAAAGGAAATAAACTACAACAAATTGATCTTTTGTTACCTCAAAACTGATTTAAGTTCTTAGCAAGTTTATGGTTTTTAAAGCCCAGATTTGTGATAACAAAAATAGTTTTTCTGAATTATAATAGTTCCTTTTATACATACTAAAATCCAACTAGACTTAAACCATAGAAAATACTGTTGCTCATTTTAAGGCAGGTGCCTCTTATTGACTGTTCTTTTTTGACAGGTATTGATATATATATTTTTTTATGTTTTTTATGCATTAACTCTTCCAAACCTGCAACATGCTTCATCTCATTTTTTCACTTGTGTGCCCCAAGCTCCCAGAACAGAACCTCATCTACATAGACACCTAATGTGTCAAATACCTAAGCAACTCTATGAACTATATACTATTATGTACATTTTGCAAATAAGAAAATAGAAACACAGACAAATTAAGTGTTTTCTAATTATGTAGTAGTAAGAACCAGGACTCAGGATATGTGAACTGATTCCTAAAAAGATTAAGTGAGTTGCTTAAAATTATTAGAGTCAAAACAACTCTAGATTCTCTGACTTCAATCCTGTGCATATTTCATAAGACTATAAGCCAAATAAAAATACATTTTATACACACACACACACACACACACACACACACACACACATGAGGAGCACCTAATAAATTATTGGTGTCCTTGGAATCCTAGCAGCTTTTCTTTCAGACCTGTGCTTAAAGAACAAGCAAAATCAAAGCTGTAAAAAGTGCTTTGAAAGATATAATACAGCCATGCAAGGTGCTATAGAAATAATAATGATTAACATTTATCACCATTTTGCCTGGGGCCAGCCCCATAGGTCTGGATCTGTCTTCTTTACTCCTGATGCCAAATGCCAGCTGCTTCCTGCCCTGAATTTTGAATGATAGCCAGCTTCTTCTCGCGTCTGACAAATGAGTCCTACCAGTGCCTGCCCAAATGTCATCCTTCCTACTATGGTACCAGTTGGTTGGAAAGGGAAAGAACTTCCATCTATTATGAATTTTGTTTCAGGCACTGTACTATTTATCCATTGGCATAATTATCAAATACTTACGGAGCACCTACCATGTGCCACACACTGTGCCAAGCACCTGGAAGGTCCCTGCAATTAAGCAACACTAAAGTGGCCCCCAAATTCACAGAATTTAGTGGAAACAGGCTTTTCATGCATTATCTCATTCAGTCTTACAAATAACTTTCTAGATGGATCTTCTTAGTGCAAGCCCATGTTGCAGATGAAAACATGAAGCCAAACAAAATGAAGTAGTTTGTTAATCTCACAACTAACCTCACAGACAGGTCAGCAGCTAAATGATTACTTCCTATAAATAGTCCTCAAAAGACGTTTTTTTCTGGAGTTTCTAAGGGTAAACATTTCATATGTCTTCAACTTACTAATAAGTTAACTACTAAATACGATTATTAAATGTTTTAAATCTTAATATTCATAAAATAAAATTAGCATTTTATTAGTCTCCCAAGGATATAAGTTCCATTTTCTGCTAAGACAGGCTTCCTCTATCATTTCCCTGTTCTGCACAATTCCTGTTGTAGCTCGGATAACTAGCATACTTTTTTAAAATTTTTTATTTCTTTGACTTTTTAATTTATTTTTTATTAGTTCTAATCAGTTACACATTACAGCAGAAAGCTTTTCAATTTATTGTACACAAATGAAGCACAACTTTTCATTTCTCTGGTTGTACACAATGTAGTCACACCACATGTTGCAGTCGCACATGTACCTAGGGTAATGATGTCCATCTTTCCTACCCCCATACCCCACCCTTTTCTTGACCCAAAGTTTCTCCATTCTTCCCACTGCCCTCACCCCCATTATGGATCAGCATCCACCTATCAGAGAGAACATTTGGCCTTTGGTTTTTGGGGATTGGCTTACTTAGCATGATATTCTCCAACTCCATCCACTTACCTGCAAATGCCATGACTTTAATGCTGAGTGATATTCCATTGTGTATATATACACCACAGTTTCTTTATCCATTCAAGTATTGAAGGGCATCTACGTTAGTTCCACAATTTAGCTATTATGAATTGTGCTGCTGTTATAAACATTGATGTGGCTGTGTCCTTGTAGTATGCTGATTTTAAGTCCTTTGGGTATAGACCGAGGAGTGGGATAGCTGGGTCAAAGGTGGTTCCATTCCCAGTTTTCTGAGGAATCTCATACTGCTTTCCAGACTGGTTGCACCAATTTTCAGTCCCACCAGTAATGTATGAGTGTGCCTTTCCCCCACATCCTCTCCAACACTTATTGTTATTTGTATTTTGATAACTGCCATTCTGACTGCAGTGAGATGAAATCTTAGAGTTAACTAGAATAGTTTTCAGTTTAAAAGGGTACAAAGGAAACTTTGTTATTATTAGGTCACCCTTTGATTTCAGTTGATCATGATTTTGTTTCTGCCATTCTTGTCTTGTAATTATCACTCACTGTTAGTGTAACAGCAACATATTATGTTTTTTTTAAATAATGCAGCATTTAATGATAATCAATATGTACATATATTGTTACCTAGTAAAACTTTGGCATACATATACTGTGATTCAAATATGAGTCACCTGTACTTCACTGAAAAGGCAGATATAAACACAATCACATTTATTAAAATGTATGGTAACATTTGGTTGGGATAGCCTATCAATTTGAGCCATTCGAATTTTGACAAAAAGAGTTTGACATATCTTCTGATATGGCTGAATAAGCTCCAACTGAATCAGGCATCCTGCAGACAACTGTATCTTCCAAACAGAAAGAACTACCTTCAATTAGTGGAAAATAAAACAGAATAAATATTCTGGAGAAAAGGAAAAATCAGGTAAATTTCACCTTTTTTTTTAAGGCCTTTAACCCTGAAGGCATGACACAATTGACACCATCAAATAACTAAAACTCCTACAGAAACCCTAAAAGAAAACCAACAGTCTTTCTGTCCTGAAGAACTAGATTACAGAGTTCAGTATAACCATACCTGCTATATGAAGGAGTGTTGAAAAGAACACATGATAAGTGTGGGAAGTCACAACATCTGTGTACAAACTGCCCAAATCTCTGCCTGACTTCTGAATTAGGTACACAAGGGGGCAACTATTAACAGTTAAAATAAAAAAAAATAGAACTGAACTAAAATTTTAGAGGTCTAGAATGCGTCAACTTTTCCTTCCAGCATAGTCCATAACTTTGCCCAGGATGTTCCCCTTCTTGGAATATCCTTAGCTCTTCGCTTCTCAGTTCCCTTCATCTTCTATGTCTACCTACACATGTGCTCTCATTCCCCTCCACTTCATTCCTCATACAACAGCTAAATCAATGCTGAGGAAAGGGAACATGCCCTCAGCAAATATTGACTGAGTTGCTGTGATGTGAAGTGCATTCACACTGAGTACCAGGTACACAGTGATAAACAGATTTTGTGGGGATTAACATGGTAAGGTTTCTGTTCATGAAAGCTCTGTAAAGAACAGGAGGGAGGGCTGGGGTTGTAGCTCAGTGGTAGAGAGCTTGCCTAGCATGTGTGAGGCCCTGGGTTTGATCCTCAGCACCACATAAAGATAAATAAATAAAATAAAGGTGATGTATCCATTTAAACTATAAAAAATAAAAAGAAGAAGAAGAAGAGGAGGGAAAGAGATGACCGTGAGCACAGGAAGAAGAGGGGCAGGGCTTTGGCTGTGATTCAGGACAGAAGTAGTGTTACTTGGACATGACAGTTAAGAGTCAAAGTGGAGAAGTTTGAAATTAATGGGTCTGAGAAGATTTTAGAAGAAAACTGGCAGGACTTAGTGACCAACTCATTATGAGAGATGAGTGAGAAGGAGGTTTCATGGATGATTCCTAGTTTCCTGGTGTGGACAACCAGGTAAAGGAGGAGTACTTTGCTATGCTAGAGGATACTAGCAAAAATGAATGTCCTGAGTTCATTTGGAAACATTTTAAGTTTGGGTGTCTCTAAATTCTCTAATTGGAGATGTCAGATAGGTAGTTTGATATGTCTTATTCAATATAATACTTAGCATCTAAAACAGTGTGTTTAAAAATGAATATTCAATACATATTTGTTAACTGACTAGAATCAAAAAAAGGGAGAAATCATTTGTTAAGTATAGACTTAGAGGCACTCTGACAGGCATTTTTTTTTCTAAATCATCTCGTTTAATCCCACAGTAGCAATTTGACTTTAATATTGTATTTTCGGTTTTAGGGAGAATGGAACAGATTTCAAGGAGATTAAGTTACATAGCAAAGAAACTGCAGACTCAAGATTAAAACTCAGATCTATTGAGGAATTTCTTGCAAAGTCTGTTTTCCTCCCCTCTACCACCAGCACCACCATATAACCAACACTCATTGTATGGGAAATGAAACAGTTTCTTCCCCTCTGTTTTAGAAAATCTCTCTCTCTGTTCCTCCTCACACTCATTTCTTTTCTCCCACTCAGGTATGAATATGTCAGAATGAAATTCTGCTATTTCTTCTTTGCTTCTACTCAAGATTAAGGGAAGGGTGTTTGATGCCTCCTCTACTAGCACTTTGCTGTGGAAAAAGAAAAATAGAAAAAAAGGAAAATGTTCCCAGTGCTGCAAAATTATGGATGCACTCATTTCATGTGCATGCTTCAAAACTTGCAAGGAAGCTGAAATCTAATTTAATCTATTACATGATTGTACTAAATTACTTAACCACATCAAAGCTTCAATGGCCTCACACTCAGGGAAGGGACAGTATAAAATGGTTTTCAAATATCTAATGCAGTCTCTCAGGTGCTTGAGACAGGGACGTCCATCCCTGAATATAAAGCATCCCTTACACTTCTGAGATCAAAACAACAGACCCATTATTTGAGAAGCTGGATGAAATACCAGAGCCATTTCTTATTAGCTTCAGTCATTAAAGAGAACTTGGTAGCCTGACTATTTGTGCTGAGTTTTTTTTTTTGTTGTTTTGTTTTTTTTACTTAAAAAAAAAGACAATCTTAATGGAATAAAAGGGCGGAAGATTTTGAAGATCAAGATTACAAGTAAATTTCCCACTAATTACATTCTTTTCTGCTTTCAGAAAAGAAAACCAAAGCCAGTTTTCCACTTCCCCTCTGCATCTAAAGCAAAGCAATTTAAGAAAGCAAAAAGAGATGTTAAACATATTGCCCTTCACTAAGAATGAGAATTGCTACTATACCACCACTACTACCACCGTAGGTTCTAGTAAAAAATGTCCTGTGTGAACCTATTCTCTGTAATAACCAATGTGTTTTCCCATAGCAACATAATTATGAACACAAGTTGGATTTCCAGCAGGACCCACAAAAGTCCAGATGAGCTGTGGCGTTCATACAGGTGAATAGTGCTTTCCACTAAGGCAAGACCTCAAGAATTTCAGAAACATCAGGAACACCTCTTCTTCTTTCTCCCAAAACACCACACAGTGGTGGGAATTCAGCCTTTTTATGAAAATAAGAATACCTGAGAGAGCAGCGTTACCTAATGTTTATAGCATGGGCACCAGGAAGGGATTACCCAGGTATAACTCCTTATTCCAGAGGCTTTCTAGCTGTCAGCATTGGACTGGATTCTTCCTTTATTCTGTGTTGCAACTTCCATATCCACACAGTGGTGACTGAAATAGTGTCCTTAACATTGCTGTAATGAAACAAGTTATTACTTCAAAACACATAGCAAGTACTCAATAAAAGTGAAGTCAGCAAATGCTGGTACTGTTTTCCATATTTTCTTTCATTTAGCACTTGTCATGACTCCTCAAGATGAATTCATTTTTGTAGATGACAAAACTGAAGCCTAAAGAGTTTAGGCAATTTGCCTAGGGAAATATAAAAGATCACTTTTAAACGGTAAAGCCAGTTTTCTAATCCAGTTGTGATTCACAAATTCCATGCTCTATGATGCAGAGCCATCAAGCCATGCCTGTGAAAATGTTCTCAAAGACACATCTCTTCTCTCATTTCCCAATCCCTGTCACAAATTCCTTATCCTATGACACCACCAAAAGAAAAAAAAATGAGGGAAACTCTCCCTTTCTAAGGCCCACAGAGGATGAACACAGCCCAGCAACTTGCCCAGCACGGGCCAAGCTTCTGTGGATGTTAGCCCTTTGTAAACTGGGCATTCAGAAGGGAAGGGATGCCTGTTTTAAATTTCCTTTGCAGAATTCTGGCAAACCTATGAGTGTTCGCTCTTTGAAAATGCCAAAGACCTATGGAAGTGCTAAGCCTGGCCTCAGAAGTCCTTGTGGCTGTCATTAGAGAAAGAAGAGGTGACTGACCATTTATAGTCAGGGTCATGAGAAACTGAAGTATTACAGAAGCCATGAAGCCAAATCACAGGGAGCCCTGGGACCCACAAAGCAAGCTGGATGTCGAGACGTTTTCCAGAAACTGTGAAAGAATGAAGAAGGTGTTCTCCTCATAGAGTACTGTGCTACAAATTATGAATGCACTGGGCTTGGTCCAGTTTTCCTTCCCATTCAGAGATGGAGGCGAAAGAAAATAGAGCCAAGATGAGGAACAAAAATCATTCCAGGGCTGAAAAACAAATCTTGTGACAGTGGGTCTCCTTAGATAAAAGATGGTCAAGCAGGGACATGCCTCCGCGTTGTCCTGATTTCTATGAGCTTCCCACAGTACCCAAAAATGCTTCCGGGTCATCTCAAAAATATTACATATAATATATTAAGGATATCAGACCCATATCAAATATACGATTTTCAAATATTTTCTCCCTTTCTGTGTTCTCACTCTCTTGATAGTGTCCTTTGACGCAATTAAGTCTTTAATTTTGACGAAGTTTAGCATCTGCTTTTTCTTTCTGGCTTGGTATTTTCTGGCTTTGGTATTATGTCTAAGAAATCATCGCCAATACCATAAAGATTATCCGTATGTTTTCTTCTAAGAGCCTATGTCCTTGATTCATTTTGAGTTAATTTTTGTATATGATGTGAAGTAAGGGTCCAATTTTGGCTTGGCTCAAGGTCTTTTTCTCATCATAGACCATTTACAGTTTATAGACCAGCAGTGGTCCAGGGAATACTCTTTGAGGAACACAGATCTAGGAGAAAAATTCTTCCCAAAAAGAAGCTGGATTTCACCCTTCCCTTGCCATCTGCAATTTAGTCACATAGGATGGGAAGAGAGCGTCCTTTTCTTTCACTCAAGGGACTGCCCACATGTCCACAGACTATCATCAGTCCTGAACCTTTGGCCAGTCTATGGGTTTATGTAGCTCAGAAACAACATGGCATCATGGAAAGAGCACAGGCTCTGGGTCACACACACAATATGTCAAAGACAAATTCTCTCCTTTTTTTTCTTTGAGATGCTAAACAATGTCTTACTTCTAAAATTCAATGTCCTTATCTGTAAATGGGATGATAATACCTACCTAGCAAGTTTTCTAGTTAAATTTTTAAATTCATATCAAATATTGTACTTGCCATGTAGGAGATGAGAAATTAAATCTTTTCCTACTCTTACCTCCTTCTCACATTGCTCTGCCTTCTTTCCTTATGAAGCCCATGAAAACTTTATATAAGAATGTCAATATACCTTTCCCTTCTATTGTTACTATTATATTGATTACACTATATCAGTTCCTTTTGCCTAAGACCATATCCTTTTTCTTAAATACTTGGGTTTCAAGTCATATATGTAACTTACCTCATTTCCCTTTCTTGCCCAAGAGTATCCTGGTTACAGCAATATAAGCTCTGATTTTTCACATTTTTATCTTATTTCCCAACCATTTATTTTTCTTCTTTCTAATTATTCTAAGAACAGAGATCATAAGGATCTGTAGAACTCAAACTCTTCTAAGCTCACTCTGCAACTCACTGATCTCACTCTCAGCAAATCTATCCCAAGTCCATGGCATCACAACTAATATTACTAATAATATAAATAGCTCTCTCCATCAACAAAGACTCTCCGTGCCACAGCAATCACATGACTCCACATTGACCTAGACCATTGAGATGAATCATTCTGCAATGTGGAGGCTTGACCTCATTCAATACCAGCACATTACTATTCCTGAAATGATTTCCCCATTCATTTCACAGGTTCCTGAAACCTCATCCATTATAAATCAACTGCATTGGTAAAGGCATTTACTCAAAGATCAAATATCTATGCCTGTAAAGAAGTAGGCAGAGAACTACATTTGTTGAGGACCTAGCATATACTATGCATTTTATATACAGTACCTCACTTTATCCCAGGAAAATACAACAGGGTAAGCATTATTAGCCTAATTTTACATCTGAGGAAACAGAGACTTATGGAGGTTAGGAATGGCTGAATTAGTATTTACATCCAGGATTACTTATTTTCCGTGCAGGAATCCCCTTGATAGCTTCCCTGCAAAGGGAGCATTTAGTTTGTTTAACCCCTTCCTACAAGACTCATTGCTCATAATCTCCACATTTTCTCCAAACCATCATGGAATTTCTCTGATTATTAGAAAATGCTTTCTGTTAACAGTAAAAACATTAAGAAAATGAGACAGGATGCTTCAGGGGGTAGCGATCTCTCCTCCCAGAACATGGAACTCAGCAATCCAAAAGACTTTGGTTTGTTTTGAATGGAGATTCTCAGTCTCTCTCTCTTTAGCAAATCCATTTTCCATGTGTAGCATGCCAAAGATGACAATCTACCCCCAAGGCCAATCTGAATTCCTGAATCACTTCCTACAAGCACTAAGGACAAAGCCAATAAGACCAGCCATGTTTATTTTGCCACTTTTCCCAGAGGCAAGGGCATTACAGGCAATGGAGAGTAAGAGGAAAATGAGACTCTCAAGAAATATTTGACAGTGTTTCCTTAATCGTGGTCTACATCTGCTGATCCAGCCAAAAGTGAGAGGGCAGAGGTGATCTTTGCTATGCCACAGTGAATAATGCAATCATATTTTTTATACCAAACTACATTTAACTGCCATATAAATCCTGCCTACCTCCATACCACACCTCATTATCTCACAGGAAATGTACAGCTTCTGGAAAGTCAAATGTGGTCAGGCCGGTGCTTCTAAGGCTGGCACAGCAACACATAGCTGAGTCCCGTGTTTGCTGCACAAGCAGTTCTGCTTCCTGAGTACACATAATAAGCCTTGCTCAGGAATCCTTCGCACTAGCTTGCTCTGGGACATCAGGCAAAACACTTGACCTCTCTGGGATTCAGGTCTTCAGTTACAAAACACAAGTAGGAAACACCTTAATTCCCATTTTGCAAATTAGAAAAGTCGGGTGCAGAGAGGTTAGCAAATTACCCAAAGTCAAAGTCAAATATCTAGTCAAGGAGAATTAGGACATCAAACCAAAGTCTGTCTGTTTTGAATCTTCACCACCACCACAACCCACCCACCCCCTCCCAAAAAAAAAAACCAAAACTATAACATGATTGTGCTCCAGTACTTTGCCAGAAGCATTAGGCTCATAAACCCTTAACAGTGACCTCCATGATTTGGGGTACCATATCCTCAACAGGCTATATACTTCCCAGATTCCCCCAAAGAGGGAACTATGTGAAATAAACACAATCATAAATGCTCGATTTTTCTTGATTTCTAGGAGCACAGAAGGTAGAGTAGCAGAAATGATTAGTATAGAAAAGAAGAGAGAATGCTTTCTTGACCTCTTTGGAAGGGAAGATGAGGATGACTTGGAAACTACTCTGCCTGAATTGAGAAGGAGAAGGGAGCAGGTTGGGTCATTCTTGCCTTGTCTCCAGCTGCATGAATTGAAAAGCCCCATCCAGGTTCAATGCATCATTCTCAAGGCAGTGAACAAAATCCCTCTTTGTTCCCCACTGAAACTTATCTCTGAAGAGCTGCACTACTTCCTGTGAGATACAGCCCTGCAAATGTGTCCTGGGAGACCCGCCGGGCTGCACTGCCTTGGGTTAGAGTGCAAGAATGGGCACTTTGTACTGCTGGCTGAAAGTGACACTCACTCTCCTCATCCCTGCGGGGGTTACCAAGTGGACAACTTCCTGCTCAGAGGAGGGGCCACGGGCAGCAGGGTTGGAGGGCTGTGTGTATGCAATCTTATTTTGTCCTTTTGTGGACTATTTTTAAAGCTCAAGGAGAAAATTAGGAAGTCCGATGCAGTGTAATGTTGTTCATACTGTATTTTATGGAACCCTTCCAAAGGTTGGAAACCCCAGGGACTGGAGGCTCAGGATGGAGTGGGTGAGAGCAGCAGGTATGACTCCAGGCCCTTCTATCTGCCTCCTCTCCCTCGCCAACACCAACAGTCAATAGTTCAAGCAATTCGAAGTGATGGACTTGATATCATTTCATTCAGACTTGCTTAACTAAAAAAAAAAAAAAGTGTTGAAAAATACTTGTCATAGAAAGATTCTATAGGTGAATAGATTTTAGAAGTCTATTTTCAATCCTGTTAAAATATATGTGTCATTCATTTTGAGTTATTCATTTCAACATTGGTCTCAGTCTCCTTGCACATAGAATAAGGAGGTTCAAAACAGCATATGACCCCAAGTACGCTATGTCTATTACACCACCAGACTGACTCCCATTGAGAATGTCCTTAGTGTTACTCTGGTAAATACTTATGAATACACTTTTGGAGTCAATCCTGGGAGGCAAAGATGGAAAATAGAATACCTGCCAATGCAGAGTTCATAATCTGAGCTATAGAGAGGAAACTAGTTGGGTCATTACAAAAATAGAATGTGCTATTTTCAGAAAGGGGGCAGTTGTTTCAAACTTCAGATTCCACAAAATTTTCTGAGGGAATTGCTGAACCGATTCTAGCATCAGTGTTACCTGAGACTTTAAATAAACAATCCACTCTAATATAGGCACCAGGACCAAAGAAGAAATATAAGATACCATCAAACATAGTCATGGTTAGAGTAAGACAGACCCTAGAGGCCCAATAACTCAGTGACAGGGCAGTGCTCAAGGAGGCTGTTGTATGGATACCTGTTCAGAAGTTGCACAGAAGGTTTCTCACCAGGAGAAGAGTCATGAACACTTCCAAAATGCTTACCTTTACTCTTTCCATCCCTCAGTCTGGCATTCAGAAGTAGATCCTTTGTAGCATACAAAACACAACTTAGCCATGTCAGGAGTAGAAATGGTAGCCCAGGAATTCAGTGAAATGATTAGTTAAAAGACTATTTCAAACTCATCTGGGTACCAGTCCAGCCTCACCACCAATTGGTTGTGTGATTCAAGGCAATTTGTTTAACTTTTGGTATCCTGTGTTGCTTCATTTGGAAAATAGAATGATAATACCTACTTTATGGGATCATGTGCCACCCCAGTCTACAGTTTCCTCATGTACAAAATCCAGAATCATACTACATATCTTCATAGGTCCTTTGAAGCCTATGTTTCTCAAAAATTGCTCCAGAAGTGGGAAGATGTTCTTCAGTGGAGGTTGAATCTTCACCACAAGAAAGAAAACAGGGGAAAGCATCAAATTCCCTGGTATGCTTTAGATTACTTAAGGAAGGGTTATAACAAAATAAGTATAGGTTTCTCCCAGAGGTATGAGGAAAGAAGAAAATGTCCCTGTAAAATAATTTAATTTTCAATTAGCATAGAGTAAGAGGCTCTTTCTGACATTCCTGTTTGTGAATCCAGAATTAAATGGGTACCAACAGAGAAAACATAGCATACAGAAACCCACTGTTGGTGCTATTTAAGTCGATGGGCTATTTCAACACTGCTCTTATAAGAATATTAATTTTTCTTTATTAAGAAGGATAAGCTATATAAAATTAATGTCTATATAATGAAAAAGGAAGGAAATACTAGAAAATTGGGGGAAATTAACAAGCAAGAGCATCCGAATTTTCTAATTGTGTGTACATGTAGTAACAATTAATGGCATAAGATAGGAATAAGATTAAGCTGGATTATTTCATTGTCAATTTGTTAAAATGAGGACTCTGTTCCCAGAATTCCCCTTTATATATGATTTTGAGTTAGAGTCAGCCAAGAGGAATTTATGTGAGATTAGAGTTACAGACGTGGAACAGGGACTGTTACTCTCTGGAGGTCTGATGTGGTCAATAACAGATGACACAGAGCTCCCAATGGTTCCCAGCTCGCCCTCACTTTCTATGCTCCATGTCCAATTCATTTCCATACCACAGGTTCTGCTAAGCAGCAGCTGCTGTAGGTTCACTCCCAGACCCTCAATGACAGCCCTAGCTACACAGAGGTAATCACTTCCCATGGATTTCACTGGGGGCAGCTCCCTGGCAGCCCCATGCCAATGACTAGTGTTGCTCGACTTCTCAGGTCCTCCAGAGCTCCAACTTGTCCATCTGCATCAATGCTTAAAAATACAATTGGTTAGTGACACACTTACCTGAAACTTCAAATCCTCCTTTTGAACTTTCACTTTCCTAACTAATCATTGGCTTATATAGAACATTCTGTATTAAACTCAGAAGCTGCCGTAACATAATATCTAAAATATGTGGCATTTCCTTGAAGACTGGGCAACAAAATAGGCTGGATGGGCAATTGGAACAATTTTTGTAGAGACTAAAAAAGCAATGGGAAAATTGTTGAAGACCAGCTAAAGGGCAAAACATATAATGCAATGGTGAAACAACTGACAAAGCTATCACCTGTGGTCATTGGGAAGATAGAATGTATACCTAATAAACTTGTGGATCTGCCTTTTAAAATTCCCAAGCTGAATATTGAAAGTACAAATTGGCATCTTTTATCTATATACAATAAAGTGCATGAAGAGAGATACAAACTAAAGAGATAAATTACCAATCTTTAAGAAAACTGCTTTTTAAAAATATATTTGTAAATCAGGCTGCTATGTGTGTAAATGTGTGTGTGTGTGTGTGCATATACACACATGCTTATACATCTTAGGATTTGCTGAATTGGAAGATAAAAATTTTTCATATTCCCTAGTCTACAGCCAGCAAGAACTTCTCAATTTAATAATTGTGTACTGAAGAGTTAGATGGATCCAATTATGTTATATTCATGTACAAATATGGCATAATGAATCCTATTATACATAATTATAATGTACCAATATAAATTGGCCTCAGGATCAATATCAAATTAAGCAGGTGGCTCTAAGATTCTTTAATAAGACCTCGGAAAAATTTTAGATGATAACTAATAGATTTTCTCAATTAGCAAAAATATGTTTTAGAATGTTAAAGGCATTGCCCATTAATATTCTGACTTGCAGAAAGAGGCAAAAAGAAATATTTATCAGAGTATTTATAAATATGATGTTTGGAAATGGAGTGAACCCCAGTAAGATACATAGGAAACCCACAAAAATAAAGACTTCTACTTTAAAAAGCACTGACGAAATGGACTAAAAGGAAAAGAAACCATTCAAAATGAGCTCTCTGGTCCTCAAATTTTCTATGGACAGAAAGCAGCTAATGTACTCAGCTGCATTCACAGGCCGTCTCTTATTTAAAAATAAAGAACTCTATCAAAAAAGAAGAGAGTCAACATATGTGGAAGATAGAGAGAGGGGAAAAAAGGACTTTAAAAAAGGAGAATCTCATGAAAATAGAAAAGCAATCTACTGAGATAGAGGTAGAGGATGGGAGAAGGAGGGGACTGAAAGGGGAGGAACTGGGAAAAGAAATCAAACAAATTATTCTATATGCATGTATGAATATATCACAGTGAATACCACCTATGTATAATATACCAATTAATTTTTCTGTATAAGAGACCAGTGGAGTAAGAGTAGAAGAAGGAAATCAGGGAGAGGGAGAAGGGAAGGGAAAGGGAAGTACTGGGGGAGGAAATGGAGCAAATTTTGTTATATGCATATATGAATACATTACAATGAACTTCACTATTCTGAATAATTATAATGTATTAATAAAAAAAGCATTATAAAATAGAAAAGAGTCAAGGAGGCTGCTCTAACAACATTTGCCTTGCTGAATTTCAGAATTTCTATGGATCAGCTACTGCTATTTGCCCTTCATCCTTCCCTTTTTTAAGTATGAGATCTTTGCAGTTACCCTCTCCTGATATCATCATCGTGTGTTGTGTGTGTCAGGGGAAAGAGACCTTGTCATTTTAGTTCATAAATCTCCAGGTCAAGAGTAATCAACTCCAGAAAACTACATGAGAGGAACTTTATCTGCACCAAGCACTGATGAAGATCATGAGATGGTGGATTTCAAGCCATGCCATGACTGGCAGGATGGGTGGATATTTGGGAAGGATAAGTATATTTTTATGTGAAAGAAATGTAAATAAGTGTGGCCAAAGGACACACTCTGGGGGTAGGGAGTAAAGACCTACAAAGAGTCTTCTACTCTGCCCCTTTCATCTGTAATGGTCTTGTGACTTGCTTTGACAGTAGAGAGCAAAAGAAGTCATGTTTTTCTGACTTCTTAGCATTCCTACTTTCACCATTCTTACACTCTTGGAACATTGAAACTTTATGAATAAACCCAGGCCAGCCTTCTTGAAGATGAAACACCACATGCTAAGGGAGACAATATGGAAGTAGAGTAGCTCAGTCATCCAGAGTGATGCATCCACTCCAGATGAACCCCAGATATGTGAATGAGACCATTTAGACCAGTCATACCTAGAAAACCCACCAATTAACTGAATCTGTGTGAGTGAGCCTAGTCATCACATGGATGAGCCCAGTCCAAATTGCCAGCCCACAGAATCATGAATAAGTAAATGACTGCTTGCTAAACCACTCAGTTTTTAGGTAGTTGGTTGTGCAGCCATGGAAAACTGAGGTGGTTTGAGGGAAATAAAACTTTACAGACGGGAATCTGGAATTAATCCTCTGAAGTACAAAGACTAGCTCAAGGCAAGTGTGTCACTCACACTCAGGGTTGGGCAATGACCTCCTTACATTTTGTGCCATGGTCATTTCTCTCACTTCTCCCTCCCTGTTCTCTTATCAGACTAGACTAAATGACATGAATGATTCCCTTGTCAGTGGTGAAAGGGGCACTGCTAGACCATAGCATGAGGTGGAAAATAATTCCCTGAATTACCATTTGTAGCATCTAGAATCAAGGACCTATAGAAGAGAATTCCTTGGATTCCCAAATAGCTACTGTCATAGAACATTTTAATAAATGCAAAGAGTCATTATGTTGTTTCAAAGAGTCATTATGTTGTTTCTAAGAGTGATGGAAAATTGGTGTGGACAGGGGAAGGATGATGAACTTAGAGCTTTAAACTCCCACTTCGAAGTATGATTAAAGAACCAAAAAGCTCCTATTACTACACTGAAAGAAACCCTCATCTCTGGGAGCTATAGGTAGAGTTTTCAGAAAACCAGATAAAAATCTAATATTAAAGGTGACCGAACTATGAATCAAAATGAGAGTGAGATCCTTAAAGGAAGGGTAGTGATATGGAGAGATTCCAAGGAAGTTGGGGATGATGAATCTCAGTATTTCTGGACATTCTTTGCCAGTACAAGCAACACTTCCTCCCTAACATTTTAGGGGAAAGTATGATGAAGGGACTGAAAAGCATAGCTGGAAACAGAACTGCTTTTGCCTAAGAAAGAACACACAAGCAGGAACATGAGATTTGACTCCAACTATATGAAAGACTGGGTATTGAAGAGGATAGTCCAATATGAAATCAAGAACCAATTAGTAGGCTTAGCAGGTATACTACTGTTTCCACATCAGAATTTCTTCTGAGTATTTCTTAAGAAAATCATACTTTTCTAAGTCTTAAATCTCAAGGAAAATAGTCAAGAAATCAGAAAAATGGAAGAGAATATTATAATTCTCTGACAGTAAGTAAAATTTAATAACCAGGACCTGGTTCTCTTTTTAAGAATTCTTTCCTCTTTATAATCTATGTATCTGATTCTAATGATAAACACTGGTAAAACTGAAGAAGTCTAATTTTTTTCTCTCTCTGCTGCCAAACGCTGTATGATATGTAGACAAGACAGCTAACCTTTCTGGGTTTCTATTTCTTTATCTGTAAAATAAGAGGTTTGGACTAAATGATCTTCTATGTGTATTCTAATATATAAAAATCTTTGTGAATCTATGTTTATCTCAGAAATTCCGTATTTCATTAGGGTTCTTGGATTGCAAACATTGCAAACAATATATATAATGTGAGATTCCATCTCCCTCAAAATAATGTGATGAAAGGATAAGAAAATACATAGAATATAAGAGAAAAGTTAAGGGCAAAACTTCAGGAATGACAGATACCACAGCCTTTTGGGGAATCTAATCAGTAGGATAATGTCTCTAGGCACAGCCTATATGATGAATCAGCTTCATTTTTCATCATTGTCATTCCACTCAAGATTCAAATTCCAATACTGGTACTAAGATTGGGTGGACTTCCTCTTCATATTCCAGCTGGGGATGGCAAATCACCTTATTGATGTTCCCACCAGGACAATAGGCCATGTTAGAAAAATAGTCCTTAGAGGTAGAGAAGGTAATGAACAGGAAAAAATTACTGAAGCCCTCCATATAAGCAAATAAGAACAACAGACACTGGGTGCCATTTTGCTCTCCTCATATTTCCAATACAGCTCTGTGGACATTCCTTCTAAAGTTTTCATAGAACTCTATCTGTTGTACCTAAGTCATAGTCCCAGAAACAAAACAAAACACTACAGAAAAGCATTCAACCTCTAAAATTCAAATGAATTGATTAGGTCACCAAGAGATCTAGAAATTAGAAATTATAATTTTAAAATGAGATTCACATCTCAAGAACATTGTAAAGCAAAGACCAATGACTTGGTTTAATTTTCATTAGACTCCATTATTTTTCAGCCATGGGCAAATGCTCACAAAATGAGACAGTATTTAAATATATAAATGTAAATTCAAGAACTCCAGCAGAACAGGTGAATAATTTATAAGTGTACAGAATGAACCAAGCACTCCTCCAGCCACTATCAGTGTGCATAGATACCAAAGCCATGTAATTACACAGTAATTATCCAATTTCTAACATAAGGCTTCAAAATCAGCACTGAAAATTATGTAGCAGTTATACTTGGAACTATTGTAAGGTTTTAGAACAGAATAAAATTACCATGAATTACCAACTTATTGGCATCTTTAAAGAGAATTTCAATATTTAGTGTTGAAATGGACATGTTACAAGGGTCTGCATATGCATCGAAACACATATCTTATGTGCATTTGCATTATATTTACAGGTCTGTGTTTGCATGAATGTGGATCTATTTACCTTGCAGTTGTAAACATTCACAAAGATAACATTTTTTAAAACTTCAGGTAAAAGATTCATTTTTCAAAATGCACTTATCCTGCCTTATTTAGCTGAAATAGCACACTAATAAATTAAAATGAGTCTAAAATAAAGTGAGGTGGAGGACTTTGTAAGTAACTATTATTCTGTTATTCTGAAAACCCTGGCTATAAGAGTTATAAGCACTTAGCTGGCACACATATTCTTCAGGGTTTTCACAGGGCCTAACACAGTTCTTGAGAAACAGGATATTCAACAAATGAGTCATGAATAGATGAATGAAGGAATGAAAGAAAAAAATCAAGGTTCAGGTAAGCTTTGGGTAGAGTGAAGATTCCTTTTTCAAATAAGAGGACATTGAGAGGTATTTTGAAGATCACAAAGGTGATCTAGAAACAAGAGGTACACTTTCATATTCTCAAGAACATTGTAAAGCAAAACCAAAGACTTGGTTCTATTTTCATTAGACTCTATTATTTTTCAGCCATCAGCAAATGCTCATAAAATGAGATGGTATTTAAAGATAATATGAACTACCAGGGCAGTGATTTGGGCATTAAGCTATTTATCACTGTGATGAATTTAGCACCTCATCTAACATCTGCTCACAATGGTTTGCAAGTGTAATAAAGATAATAAAACAGAAAACCTACCATTTTAGAAGCCCCCTTTAACAGGCTGGACTCTTGTCTTTACTCTAAAGATGACTCGAGCAGAAACAGAAATGTAGAGATGAATGATTTCTGATTTCTCCTGTTCTTCATTGCCTCCACGAAGTGGGAGATCTGTTAACCTTCACCAAGGAACACAATTAGCAATGGCAGCAGCATGCACTTCCTAAAAACTCGTTGTGGGTACACATTTCTCTCACAGGTGGGAACATCTATTGTATGAAAGGAAATTATAGAGGAAGAAGTAGTCACTGAAAGTCGGGGCAATAAAGGGATACTCTGCCGTCGAAGTAATTTATTGTCCAGCTGATAAAGCTTGAGACGGCTTATATAAAGAGGGCAGAATGGCAAGACCATGTTAGCACAATAAGGAAAACAACAGAGCTTGAATTAGGAGGGGTAAAGACAATGGACACTGAGTAGCCAGTGTCACTGGACAATAGGGGAAGAGTAGTAATTGGAAATGGAGTCCTGCCCCTTTCCTTAAGTCACTTGCTCCCAATTTGGGCTATTAATTAAAACCAATGGACATGCTAGGAAGAAAGGAAGGGAGACTATACCTGGGTTCCATCTCCGGGGAGGAGGCTCAAGCATATCTGGTCTGTCTGCCTTCTTGATTGCTTACTTGCTTTGTTTTTTTCTTTTTTAAGCATTCTAGGCAATTGCACAGTACAGCCAAGTTTGAAAATCTCTGTTTAGATCATCAGGATCAACCATTATAAAGCAACTGGCATCACGTTAAGGCAGTTTACAATAACACTAAATTTTTTGCAACCCAAGTCCCAAGTCATTGAATATAAAGGAAATGATATTTTGTAAACATTATACCAATATCATTTCTCACTTTAACATCAATTTCTCACTTTGTAGTCTTCCACCTAGAAGGCATATATAGGCACATATAGAATACTTCATCCATCAATGACTGAATACACTTTCTTCTCAACAGCACATGGATCCTTCTATAAAACAGACCATATCTTAGGCCACAAAGCAACTCCTAGCAAATACATAAAAATAGAGAAAATATATTATACTCTATCAGATCATAATGAAATGAAATTAGAAATCAATGATAAAATCAAATATATAAACTACTTTAACACCTGGAGACTAAATAATGTTCTATTGAATGACCAATCAATAGCTGAAGAAATCAGAGATGAAAAAAAAATACTTAGAGGTAAATGAGAATAGCAACACTACACAAAAATCTCTGGGACACTATGAAGGTGGTTCTAAGAGGAAAATTAATTGCATTGAGCTCATTCATTAAAGAATAGAAATAAATAACATAACAAATAAATAACATAACATTACAACTCAAAGCCCTAGAAAAAGAACAAATCAACACCAAAAGCAGTAGAAGAAGTTAGGAAATAATTAAAATCAGAACCAAAAATCAATGAAATTTAAACAAAAAAAAAATTTAAGAAATCAACAAAACAAAAAGCTAGTTCTTTGGAAAAAAATGAATGAAATTGATAAACTCTTAGCCAAGATAATGAATAGAAAGAGAAAAATTCGAATTACTAAAATCCAGAAAGAGAAAAATTCGAATTATTAAAATCCATAATGAAAGAGGAAATATCACCGTATCAGTAATATATCAGTAGTATATCACTAGTATATCACTACTGGAATACAGATAATAATCAGAAACTACTTTGAAAATAAATACTCCAGTAAAATAGAAAATTTTGAAGACATCAACAAATATCTATAGATATATGACCTACTCGAACTGAATCAGGAAGACATAGAAAATTTAAACAGATTAATTCAAGCAATGAAATTGGAGATACCAACAAAAGCCTACCAATAAAGTAAAGCCCAGGACCAGATGGATCCTCAGGAAATTTCTACCAGAACTTCAAAGAAGAACTAACACCAATCCTCCTCAAATTATTCCATAAAACAGAAAAGGAGGAGTCCCTTCCGATTTCATTCTATGAAGCTAGTATCATCCTCATACCAAAACCAGAGACACATCAAGAAAAGAAAACTTCAGACCAATATCCCTGAAGAAATTAAATACAAACTTTTAAAATAAAATACTGGCAAATTACATACAAAAACACATTTAAAAGATAGTGCACCATGATCAAGTGGGTTTCATCCCAGGGATGCAAGCTTGGTTCAACATATGAAAAATAATAAGTGTAATTTACCACATAAATAAACTTAAAAACAAGAATCACATGATTCTCTCAATAGATGTTGAAAAAAATTGACAAAATACAGCATCCATTCATGTTTAAAACACTTGAAAATCTTGAGATAGTATGAACATACCTCAACATTGTAATGCTACATAAGTTAGACCCAAGGCCAAAATTACTCTAAATGGAAAAAAACTAAAAGCATTCCCTCTAAAAACTGGAAAAAGATAGAGATGCCCTCTTTCACCACTTCTATTCAACATAGATCTTAAAACACTAGCCAGAGCAATTAGGCAAAAGAAATTAAAGGGATATGAATAGGAAAAGAAGAACTCAAACTATCTCTATTTGCCAATGACATGATGCTATATTTAGAAGACCCAGAAAACTTCTAAAACTCATAATGAATTCAGCAAAGTAGCATGATATAAAATCAACACCCATAAATCAATTGTGTTCCTATATACCAATGATGAATCAGCTGAAAGAGAAATTAGGAAAACTACCCCACTCACAATAGCTTAAAAAAAAAAAAAAACCTTGGGAATTTATCTAACAAAATAGGAGAACAACCCGTATAATGAAAATTACAGAACTCTAAAGAAAGAAATTGAAAAATATCTTAGAAGATAAATAGAAAGATCTCCCATGTTCTTCAATAGGCAGAATTGATATTGTCAAAATGGTGATACTATCAAAAGTGCTATATATATTTAATGCAATTTCTAATAAAACTCCTATGACATCCACAGAAATATAAAAAGAAGTAGTGAAATTCTTGTGAAAAAATAAGACAACCAGAATAGCCATGGCACCTCCTTAGCAAGAAAAGTGAAGCAGGAGACATCACAATTGCAGAACTTAAATTGTACTACAAAGCTATAATAACAAAAGCAGCATGGTACTGGCACAAAAACAGACATAAAGACCAGTGGAACAGAATAGACAGCACAGAGACAAACCCACATAAATCAGTTATCTCATAATAAACAAAGGCAACATAAACATATATTGAAGAAAAGATAGATTTTACAACAAATGGTGCTGAGAAAACTGGAAATCCATATATACCAGAGTGAAATTTACCCCCATCTCTCAGCCTGCACAAAACTCAACCCTTACATGGGTCAAGGACCTAGGAATTAGATCAGAGACCCTGCGCCTGTTAGAAGAAAAAGTAGGCCCAAATCACCCTTATGTTGTCTTAGGAATTGAATTCCTCAACAAGACTCTTAAAGCACAAGAAGTAAAATCAAGAATCAAAAAAAAAGGGATTGAACTGTGACCACCAGGAGAACAGGACCAGCGGCCTGCTGAGGGGCAGAGCGGCCCCCTCCCCCCGCGCCTGCAAGGTAAGCGGAACTGTGACCACTGACAGAACAGGCCCAGCGGCCTGCTGAGGGGCAGAGCCGCCCCCTCCCCCCGCGCCTGCAAGGTAGGCGGAACTGTGACCACCAACATAACAGGCGCAGCGGCCTGCTGAGGGGCAGAGCCGCCCCCTCCCCCCGCGCCTGCAAGGTAGGTGGAGCTGTGACCACAGACAGAACAGGCCCAGTGGCCCACGGAGGGGCAGAGCTGCCAACCATGCCTGCAAGGTAGGCGGGCCTGCGACCCACCGGCAAAACAGGCCCAGCGGCCTGCTGAGGGGCAGAGCCGCCCCCTCCCCCCGCGCCTGCAAGGTAGGCGGA
>NW_026000082.1:5900952-5922500 GCF_001458135.2 Marmota marmota marmota | reverse complement strand
GGAGAGAGAAGGGAAATTGCATTGAAATGGAAGGAGACCCTCAGGGTTATACAAAATTTCATACAAGAGGAAGTGAGGGGAAAGGGGAAAATAATACAAGGGGGAGAAATGAATGACAGTAGATGGGGTAGAGAGAGAAGAGTGGAGGGGAGGGGAGGGGAGGGGGGATAGTAGAGGATAGGAAAGGCAGCAGAATACAACAGACACTAGTATGGCAATATGTAAATCAATGGATGTGTAACTGATGTGATTCTGCAATTTGTATACGGGGTAAAAATAGGAGTTCATAACCCACTTGAATCAAAGTGTGAAATATGATATATCAAGAACTATGTAATGTTTTGAACAACCAACAATAAAAAAATTTTTAAAAAAAGGGATTGTATGAAACTAAAAAGCTTCTTCTCAGCAAAGGAAAAAAATCAAGAACATGAACATGAAAAGAGAGCCTATAGAGTGGGAGAAAATCTTTGCCACCTGCACCTCAGATAGAGCATTAATCTCCAGGATATCTAAAGAACTCCAAACACTTAATACCCCAAAACCCAAATAACCCAATCAATAAATTGGCAAAGGAACTTTCATGGACAATGGTAATGTTGAAATACATTTTCTGAAAATGTGCCTGGGTTGGGATATTAATCAGATTTTCTCAAACCTAATATTTTTACAGCAATGAAATTATTCATGGGCTTGTGTAATCATAGTAGTCATTCTGCAGCTTGCTTGAGGCCATTTAGAGAATAGCAGCCACAAGAGAACAAAAGGATCATCTCTAACTAAAGACAAAGACTCTACAATCAGAAGATGCCATTTAGGGACCATCAGCCACATTCTCTTCCTCACCCTCCTTCTTTGGCTAAGCACTGTGCTTCTAGAGCACTCCACAAAGAGCTTACACAGGTGTGATCAGTAGGGTGCTGAAGTGCAGCCCCCTTTGGAACACACCTGCTCATCCACACTCCAAATGTAACAGTAGTAAAGCTAGTGTTGATTGTCATACCACAACCCATTTAGTCTAGCACTGAACATGTCATGGGTTCAGGATCTTAGCCCTGAACACTAGATCCTGAGAGACAGAGGTGCCCATGTGTTCTGGAACAAAGCTGTCTTTTTGTGTTTACGATATGATTCTCCAATGCAAAGCCCAGAGCAAGAATACTCATGGCCTGGATATAACAGTGGTATAATTCACAGAACCTCAGGGTAGAACAATATTGAGAAACAAGGCACTTTGTTGGAAGGATTGCATAAAGAAGAATGTAGCCAAAGGTAAGATAAGAGGGTGGAAGGTGTGCATCTTTGCACATACAAGTATGAAGTAAGTTTTCATTTCTCCTTACTTGGGAAATGTGGGAGAGTGAGATCAGCAAGATGAATCCACCATCCCTCATCCAACCTGACTAAAAAACAACACAGGGCAAAAAGTGTTTTTGAGAACTATAGAAATCAACTAGGGAGTTACAATATCCCAAGCAATGTTAAATCCAAGAATAATAGTACATTAAAATTTGTGTACTGGACACAAAGGAACATACATATGACTCCAGCTACTGAGGAGGCTGAGACAAAAAGATCACAAGCTCAAGTAAAGCCTAGGCAACATAGAAAGATGCTGTCTAAGAAAGAAGGAAGAAAAGCCATTCCATCTCAACCATGCCAGTTCCCTCCCCAAGCCAGCACATCTTTGTGGGGGAAAGCCCAACTTGCAGCTTCTTTCTTGGGAGATAAGAGTAGAATATATATGTCCAGAGTCCTGTCTTTTGAGGGCCTACCTGAGAAGCTGAGTTCTATCTCATCTAATACAGAGTGCTCTTAGGGAATCCGTCTACTGTGGATGTCTAGGGGCTGCTGAGATCAAAAGTAAGTTCAGCAGCTTTCAGCAGTGCCACAGAATTTGTAATAGCACAGGCAGAAACCAGCACAGTCTGTCTTAATTTGGAGTAAAGGCCCAGTGGATCTGAGGAGGGCAAGAGATGAGTGGAACGTGTCAAACATCCCAGCTGTTCAGAGAGCTTCCAGAGGGACTGGTTTTCTGGCTTACCTGATTCAGAGCACTGATGAGAAACTGACACACCCAGGGCCACAGGAAACAAAAGACAGCTTAATTATTAATGGTAGCACTATAGAATTTGTAACACTGAAAAAAGACACTAGAGGGAGTAAGAGGCTACAAACTCTGAAAAGGAAACCATCAAACTGCTTTAATTGGGAGATGCCATATATAAGCCCAGAGAAGAAGCATCCCCAAAAAAGTGTTTGAGAGGGCCCAGAATCTTTAACTAAGATAATTGGTGAAAATCTTTTGCTGGACAAAATATTTTTGTGAGAAGAACAAGAGAAATGGCTATTTTTCCAATGCACAACTCCAAACACAAAGTTGTAAGGCACATAAAGAAATGGGAAAACATGACTCAATTATAGGAACAAAAGAAATACCCAGCAGCTGACTATAAAGAAATGGATATATATAAATTACTGAAAAGGAATTCAAAATAATTGTGATAAAGATCTTCAATCAGCTCAGGAAAATAATAAACCAACAGAATGAGAATATCAAGAAAGTGGTAGAAAAGTTTTTAAACATCCACAGAAATCTTAGAGCTAAAGAACACAATAATAGTACTAGAGATTCACTAGAAGTGTTCAATAGTAGACTCGATCAACCAAAAAGAATCAGTGAACTCAAAGATAGCTCAGATGGGCAACAATAAAAATGAATAAAGTTGAGCTCAGTGGTGCATGTCTGTAATCCCAGTGGCTCAGAGGCTGAGAGAAGAAGATCACAAGTTCAAGGCAACCCTCAGCAACTTAATGAGGCCCTAAACAACTTAGTGAGAACCTATCTCAAAATAAAAAGAAATGGGAATGTATCTCAGTGGTAAAATGCCCCTGGGTTAAATCCTCAGCACAAAATGGAAAACAGTGAGAAAAGCCTAAGAAATCCCATCAAGGAGACTAATATAAGTATTTGCATGAGTTCAAGAAAGAGAAGAGAAAGAAAGAGGAAAGAAAGGTTGTCTAAAGAAATGATGGCCTAAACTTCCAAATCTCTGGAAGAAAATAGATATCCGGATTCAGGAAACCCAAAGGATCATGACTGAAGTGAATATAAAGACATAAACACTGAAGGAAATTGTAATCAAGCTGTCAAAGTCAAAGGCAAAAGAGAATTTTGAAAGCAGCCAGAGAGAAGTGACTTATCACATACAAGGGAGAACTCCTAAGACTATCGGTGGATTTCTCAGCAGAAATCTAGAGGGCCAGATGGGCATGGGATGATACAGTCAAAGTGCTGAAGTAACAAAACTGTCAACCAAGAATACTACATCTGGAAAAAGTCTCCTTCATTCTATTTACTTTTAGTAATAAAAGTGCTTTTCCAGATACACAAAAACTGAGGAGTTCATCACCAGTATATTTGTTTTATAAGAAATGATAAAAAGGGTCCTTCAGGTTGAAATTAAACCATGCTAGACAGTAACATGGAAGTACATGAAAGTATAAAGCCCAAGGGGTAAGTGTAAAGCCCAAGAATAAAAGTAGATATACAAATATGGAATACTACAGTGCTATAATGGTGGTGCATGAATCACTTTTACTTATGGCATTAGAGCTAAAAGACAAAAGAACAAAAATAATTATAACTCTAAAGATACACTAATGGATACACAATATGAAAACATTATTTGTGATATTAATAACAAGATATAGGGTGAAAGTAAAAAGTAGAATTATTGTAAAAAGTAGAATTAGTATAAAGTAGAAAACTATTGGTTTTCAATCTAATTATTGAAAGTAACTTATTCTCAGCTTTTAATCAGTTGTTATGAACATAAGATATTTTGTGTAAGAGCCATAGTAATCAAAAGAAAATACCTACAGAAAATAGACAAAGGAAAAGGAGAAAGAAATAAAAACAGTCACTAAAAAAAGAAATCATGAAAATATAAAGAGTGAGAGAAGGGGTGTTCCAAACAGCTGTAAAACAGATAGAAGATAATGAATAAAATGGTAATCAAAAGTATTTCTCCATACTGCTTTCCATATTGGCTGCAGTATAGAGATTTCTTGGAAAATTTGGAATGGAACCACCATTTGACCCAGCTATCCCTCTCCTCAGTCTATACCCAAAGGACTTAAAAACAGCATACTACAGGGACACAGTCACATCAATGTTTATAGCAGCACAATTCACAATAACTAAATTGTGGAACCAATCTAGATGCCCTTCAATAGATGAATGGATTAAAAAAAATGTGGCATATATACACAATGGAATATTACTCAGCAATAAAAGATAATAAAATCATGGCATTTGCAGGTAAATGGATGAAGTTAGAGAAGATAATGCTAAGTGAAGTTAGCCAACCTGATATAAGGAGGCTGATTCATAGTGGGGAGAGGGAGCATGGGAGGAATAGATGAACTCTAGATAGGGCAGAGGAGTTGGAGGGGAAGGGAGAGGGCATGGGGTTAGAAATGACAGTGGAATGTGATGGAAATTATTATTCAAAGTACATGTATGAAGACAAAAATTGGTGTGAATATACTTTGTATACAACCAGAGATATGAAAAATTGTGTTTTATATGTATAATAAGAATTGTAATGCATTCTGCTGTTATATATAAATTTAAAAAATTAATTTAAAAAAGTATTTCTCTATAAGTAATTATTTCAAGTGCAAATGGATTCAATCCCCAATCACAAAACACAGAATGACTGAAGATATTTTAAAAATTAAGATACAACTATATGTTATTTATAAGAGACTCACTGTAGATTTAAAAACACACATAGCCTGAGAGTAAAAAAATGGGGAAAATATTTCTTGCAAATGGTAACCAAAAGAGAGCAGGGGTAGATATACTCGTATCAGAAAAAATGCACATTAAATTGCCAAAAATTGATACAAAGAGATAAAGAACAATATTACATAATAATTAAAGGGGTCAATTTACCAGGAATACATAGCAATTATACACATCAGGGTACACAAATGTCTGAAACAAACATTGAAAGAAATGAAGATATAAATATAAAGTATTGCATTAATCATAGGAGTTTATAAATACTCCATTTTCATAAATTGATAGAACATCCATTAAAAAATAAGTAATAATGGGGCTGGGGATGTGTCTCAAGCAGTAGCGTGCTCGCCTGGCATGCATGCGGCCCGGGTTTGATCCTCAGCACCACATACAAACAAAGATGTTGTGTCCGCCGAAAACTAAAAAATAAATATTAAAAAAATCTCTCTCTCTCTCTCTCTCTCTCTCTCTCTTAAAAAAAATAAGTAATAAGAATAGTAAAGCAACACTATAGACCAGAAAATCTAAATAGACATATAAAAACTTTTCCACCCAACAGCAGCACCACTCACACATTCCCAGATATACATGGAGCTTTACGGTATTAGGGCACAAAGCAAGTCTTAACTAATTTAAGGTTGAAATCATATACCAAGTGTCTTTTCAAACCACAACGAAATGAAACTAAAATAGAATGTCAGAAGGAAATTTTCAAATATGTGGAATTAAACAACACAATTTTATACAACTAGTGGGCCAAAGAATAAATCAAAAGGTAAATTAGCAAATATCTTAAGACTAATGAAAACAAAAACACAACATAAAAAAGTTTATATGATTCATCAAATAGATTCTAAGAAGAAATGTCATAGTAAATGCCCATATTAAAAAAAAGAAAAAAAGAGCTCAAATAAATAATCTAACTTTATACATTGAAGAACTAAAAATAAGAGTAAACTAAGTATACAGCAGAATAAATAATAAAGATTAAAGCAGAAATAAATAAAATATACAACAGGAAAATAATAGAAACAATTATTGAAACGATTGATTTTTTTTCATTGCATATATATGTTGTGTAATTTTTATTGTTGGTAAGAATCATTTTTTGAAAAGATCACCAAAAGTAAAAAAAATTTTTAGCTCATGCTATGGTTTAGTTCTGAATTTTACCTCCAAAGCTCTGTGTTGAAGGCTTGGTCCCCAGTACAGCAATGTTCAGAGATGGGGCTCTTAGGAAATAATTGAGTCCTGAGAGCTCAGAACTCATCAGTGGATTAATCCACTAATGGATTAATAATTTGATGGCATTTTTGGAAGGCAGTGGATACTGTAAGAGGTAGGTCCCATTGGAGGAAGTAGTTCACTAAGGGCATGCCTGCAGAGGTGTATCTTGTCCCTGATCTTACTCTTTCCCCACTCAAAACACACCTACCTCTCTCTCTCTCTCTCTCTCTCTCTCTCTCTCTCTCTCTCCTTTACCTCCTCTCCTTTCTGCCATGATATCCTGCCTGACCTTGGGCCCTGAGGAATGGAGTCAGCCATCTATGGACAGAGATCTCTAAAACCATGAGCCTCAAAATAAACTTTTACTCCTCCAATTGTTATTGTCAGTTTTTTTTTAGTTACAGTGGTGCAAACCTGACTAAAACATGTGATCATCTCAATAGATGCAGAAAAATCAATTGACAAGATTTAACACCCACTTATAATAAAACACTATAAAAAAACTATGAATAAAAGGAAATTATGTCACTCCAATAAAGGCCATATATGGCAGGCCCATAGCTGACATCATGGTCAATGATAAAAAAATGAAAACTTTTCCTTGAAGTTCAAGAGGAAGGCAAAGACACACACTCTCAGAACTTCTATTCAACACAATACTGAAGTCCTAGCCAGAGCAATTAGTCAAGAAAAGGAAATCAGAGGCATCCAAATTAGAAAAGAAGTAACATTATCTCCATTCATAGACAACATAATCTTATATATTAAACACCATAGAGTCCACACACGTACAAATAGCTGTTAGAACTAATAACTTTAGCAAATTTTCAAGATAGAGAATCAACATTTAAAAATTGATTTCTTTTAGCATAAGAATAGAAATGTGCTATTGAAACAGAACAGAAAGCCCCGGGGGGAAAAAATATTCAGACATACATGACCAAATAATCTTCTACAAAAGTGCTGAGAGTGCACGATGGTAAAAGAATGGTCTCTTTAATAATTGGTACTGGGAAAACTGGATATTCACACGTGAAAAGAATGAAAGAGGATCCTTATTTTACACTATACACAAAAATCAATTTAAGTTAGCTTAAAGACTTAAACGTGAGACCTGAAACTATAAAATTTCTGAAAGAAAATATAAGGGGAAATCTCCATATCATTGATCTTGGCAATGTTTTCTTGACTATAATACCAAAGGAACAGGAACTAAAAGCAAAAATAAACATGTAGTGCTATATTGAACCATAAAGTTTCTACACAGCAAACGAAGCAATTAACAGATGAAGCCAATCGAGCAAATGGGAGGAAATATTTGAAAATGATATATCTGATAAAAGTTGAGTATTCAAAATGGATAAGGAAATCCTACAACTCAACAACAATAAATAAATAAATAATAACTTGGTTGAAAAATAAGCTAAGTATTTAAACAGATGTTTCTCCAAAGAAGATATCCAAGTAACCAACAGGGAGATGAAAAAAATAGTCAACAACATTGATCATCAGGGAAATGTAAATCCAACCACAATGAGATACCACCTCACACTGGAAAATAACAAGTGCTAGCAAGGATATGGAGAAATTGCAGGTAGAAATATAAAATGGTATATGTAGCAGTCATGGAAAACAGTATCAAGGTTCCTCAAAAGCTTGAAAATAGACCTATCATAAGATCCAACTATCTTACCTCAAGGTATTTATCCAAACTAACTGAAATTAGGATCCGCAAGAAATACCTGTACTCCTCTGTTAATTGCATCATTATTCACAAGGATCAAGAGCTGGAAACAATCTAAATTTCCATTGGTGAGTGAGTGAATCAAGATTATATGGGATCTCCACCTTGTGGAATATTATTTAGCAATTTTAAAAAAGATGAGCATGAGGGCCTTATGGCAAGTAAAAAAAAATCACAGAAGAACGAATACTGCATAATTCTACTTACATATGATAGTCAAACTCTGAAAAGCAACAGGTAGACTGGTGTTTGCTAGGGACTAGAGGAGAAAGAAATGGGCAGCTGCTAACTGCTGGATGTGGAGTTTTAGTCACACAAAATGAAAAAGTCCTAGAGCTCTACCATACAATGATGGTTTAAAATACTGTACCATGAATTTAAAATGTTATAAGGTCAGTATCATATTTTGCAATATCACAATAAGAAATAAACTTACAAAATTTTAGAGGGATACTAATATCAACTACCCTTTAGAAGCACATGGTGAGTTAGTGGCATGGCCCTGGCTAGCATCCATGTGTCCTGGTTCCCAGCTTGGTATTCATCGCAACTCATAAAGCATCTTTTGCCCAACTTGAGAAATACCCAGCTAATCACAACAGGCAGCGCAGATAAAGGTACAGGTGAGGGGAGGTGGAGGGAGGGGAAATGAAGACTTATCACCAGTCGACACACACTTCCAAGTTCAAGAGTGTTTTAGTGTCTATTTGTTTCCATTACAGAAATAATATCCATTTGTTAAAGGAACTATTGAAATTGAAATTACATAGAAACAGAAAAAGAAGAAGAATGTATACTCCTATCCATTACATGCACAACCATTAATACTTGAATGTGTTTTCTTTTTGTCTTTTAATGAGTAGGTTGTTGGGTTTTCACTGAACCGTGTTAATTCTTAATGTCCAATTTTGTATCATGCTTTTTTCACAATATTACAGCATAAGCATTTCCCATCCATAGACAGCATTTTCTTTCATGGCTACATAATGTGCTTTGATATCACTGTGCCATACAATACAATATTTCCAATTCTTTTCCCCACTTCAAATGGCTTTAAATGAACATATATCTATTTATACAATATTTCATAGTAACAGAGGTGGAATTATGAAATTAAATAACTTAGAGATGTTGAAGACTTTGACACATAGTATCAATTCACTGTAATATTTTATTAATGTGCAATTACAAAAAATTCTGGAGGTAGAAATAGAGGTAAAATCAGAGGTCAGCCAATTCCAAAAGCCCCAAATGTGGAATGTTTTCTCTGATATAAGGATGCTGATTCATAATGGGGTTTGGGTGGGGAGAGCATGGGAGGATTAGATGAACTCTAGATAGGGCAAAGGACTGGAAGGGGAAAGGGAAGGGCATGGGGGTAGAAAAAACGGTGGAATGAGATAATAATGGTAATATTAATTACCCTAAGTACATGTATAAAGACACAAATGGTATGACTATGCTTTGTGTACAACCAGAGATATGAAAATTGTGTTCTATATGTGTAATATGAATTGTAATGCATTCTGCTGTCATATATAACAAAATAGAATACAAAATAAATTTAAATTTTTTAAAAAAAGAAATAGAAGTAAAAATAACAATAATGTTTGCCATTATTTACTTGAGACCTAGAGGCAGACAGCTACTGAATATTCTGATACATTTACATCTTTTTAATATTTACAAAATATACATGTATATATTAGGGTTCTCTAAAGGAATAGAATCAATAGGAAGGTATAATGATAAAAAGGATACTTATTAGGTTGGCTTACATGACCAGAAGCTGGATAGTCCACAATGGCAGTCTGCAGGCTGGAGAGCTGGAAGAACCAGTAGCTGCACAGTCCAAGAGGCTGAAGCCCCAGAACAAGAGGGATCAATGGTGCAACTCTAGTCCGAGACCAGAGACTTCTGGGGAATCTCTGGCAGAGTCCACTTTGGAAGAGTGAAGAAGCAAGAGTCTGATATCCTCAGATGATCACAGCAGCAATCAAGAACCCGTTCAAGAAGAATCATTGCTTCCTTGTTGTTCCAACTTTTTTTCCATCCAAGCCATGGACAGTGCTGCCCATACTCAGGGAGAGTCTCCATTTCAGTTATCCCACATGCCAATCATTCCTAGACACACCCTTATCCATACACCCATAAGCCTCTTAATCCTTGGCATCTCTTAATCCAATCAAGTTGAAAATTTCAAATTAACCATTACAATGTAATTACCAAATTAAGACCATCATATATGCATATGTAATAGTTTGGTTGTTGGTGGAATCATTTGTGAGCACATTCTTGAAAACCAAACAGATCTGATCAATCACAACATGCTGTCCCAGGAATACAGACCAACATCCTCCATCTGTACACACCCAGTGCATCTCACTAATACCCCAAACGCAAATAATGGATGACACACGAGACCACCTTTATAGGACAATGCTCACGAAGGTATCTTAGTTGTACATGTCATGGGGCTTCTCTGAGAAATTCACTCAGGGAGTTGCAACAGCATTTTCCTGTTTGATACCAGTGTAGAGCTTGTTTCAGACTAGTATTCCAATATGTCAACTACCCAGGATCAGTGTGAACTCTGCACTGGGGATTTCTGGTTCTCCTCAGATATGTGCAAAAATAGAGTGGTTGAAACAGAAACTTTGACATCAGACTGTCCCAGCTCAAGTCATGCTCTATCTCCTATTAGCTGATGTGGGTTAAATTACATAACCTCTCTGAGCCTCTGTACTGAATGACAATAGTAGCTACCTCTTCGGTTTGAAGTGATGATCAAGTGAGACAATTCCTGCAAACTACACAGCATTGTGTCACTGCAGGCAATCAATCAAGTTCAGCTGTAATTATTATTTTGAGGAGTTCTGGCAACAGCTTTCTACTCTCACTCTCACAAATATAATTTTCTTTTTACCTATTGATCTATTAACACAAATTCCCAAAGCAGACATTATGACAATGATTACAGAAGTTCAAAATGGTATCATATTTATATTATCACTTATTAATCACACAAAGCAGTGAAATTATCATTAACTATTTTGATTAATAAATTTATGTCAGGACTTACTATTCCCAGGAGCTTTATATGAAATATCCTCTTCAATCTTCACAAGCCTGCAAAATACTGTTATTATCATTTGCAAATAAGGAAATCAACACAATATAAGAAATTCTCCAAAGGTCACCCAGCTCAAAGCCAATGAACCAGAGTTGCAATCCAAGCTTGTTGCACTCCATGCCCTGATCCCTGTGTTCTAGGCCAGGGGTCATAAAACCTTCTTCTATAAAGTGCTAGATTGTAAGCATTTCAGGCTCCTGAAGCCATAGGGTTCCCATCATACTTGTTTCTTTGCCGCAGTAGCACAGAAGCAGTTGTAGACAATATATAAAATGAGCACGACTATGTCACCTAAACTCCATTATGAAACCCTGAAATCTGAATTTCATATAATAGTTAAGTCTCACAATATATTATTCTTCTTTTAATTTTTTACTAACCATTTGGAAAGGTGAAAACCACTCTTAGCCCATGGGCCATGCAGAAAGAAAATGGCGGACCATACATCCATTCCCAGAGAGAAAAAATGGTGAGGAACTGTGAGGCTCTCCAGCCTCATGAAGCAGTGTTCAGGAGAACCAAGCTACCAGGCTCCCTTCAGGTCTTTTCCATGCTCCTCTTTTGGCCTGCAACATTCTGACAATCATTCCCCTCCCAATACCTGCCCTAACCCTTGTCATCCTTCAAGCCAAACCTCGCTACTACTTTTAGCAGAAAATGCATAACCCACCAGTAACAACATCTCTCTGCTAAGTTTGAAGGCCTTTTCTGTTCTCCCTTAATGCCCCGTATTTTCCCAACACAGGGACTACACACTGAATTGGAGTGGCTTGGTTATCTGCTCCAAGGACAAGAGCCTTGAAGTCCTGATTATAATTGTACAGCTTAGTAATTAGTACAGTGTATAGAACATAAGAGGAACTCAATAAAAATGGGAAGGAAGAATAAAAGGGAGGAATGGAAGTAGGAAAGTAGAGAGAGAGAGAGAGAGACAAATCAAAGTTAACTGAAAGTATGTGCTCTGAATGGGATGTGGAGAGGCAGAGAGAATCAAGGGAGAAGCTCACACCTGGCCAATAGGACAGAAATGAAAGGAAAATCACCCAAAATGGATATGGAAACCCTGTTCCTCATGAGGGGCAGTCTGTGATCCCCTGCAAAACTGATTGTGCAATGTGTTGGGACAGGGAAGAACAAACAGAAACAAATTTCCATCAAGGTTCAGGAAAAATGATTGTCTAGAGGATCTGGGTGCCCGTAGGATTCTCAGCCATTCATATCATGTGCACTACCAGTGAAATGCAAAACCTCAGCTCAAAACTTCAGATGGCTTCTTTCTTCAATGTTATAGAAAGATAAAAGAATCTAATGGAGGACACAAATAAAAAGAAATTGAAGAGCTGGGGAGCAGAGGAGGAGGGAGGATATGCTAAATCCTTCTTCCAACTCCTTACCAAACACTTTCCCTTTTAAGCAATCATGGGGAGGGGGGGTTGGTAAATGAATGGAACTAGAGAATATTATGCTAAGCAAAATAAGCTAGTCCCAAAGAACCAAAGGCCAAATGTTTTCTCTGATATATGGATGCTGATTTACAATAAGCAGGGGTGGGGGTGGGGAAGGGAGATACAGTGGTATTTGGGAATAAAGAGAAGGGGGTAAAAGGAGGGGAGGGGGCATAGGGGTAGGAATGATAGTTGAATAAATTGGAAATGATTACCCTGTGTGCACATATGATTACATGGCCTATGCAAATCGACATCATGCACAACCAGACAAATGAGAAGTTATACTCCTTTTATGTATGATGTGTCAAAATGCATTCTACTGTCATGTACAACTAATTAGAACAAATGAAAAAATTTAAAAAAAAGAAACCATGAGGACTTGAATTTACCCTCCAAAGTATATCTTTGAAGTAAAGAATTTAGTCATGGCCTACCATGAATGCTTCAGAGTTGGGGGTTTCTTTTGTGTGTGTGTGTTTTTCCTTGACCAGGTGCTCTATGGTAGAGATGAAAACATCTGGAATATAAGAGACAGGTCTCATAGACATGGCCAGAGTGGAGGCTTGTTAGCCAGCTATTCTATGTCAAAGGATCCATGTGGCTGGGTCTGTTGTATAAGTTGAGGGGGGGGGCAGTGTTCNACCCACTCCTGTTCTCCACAGATGCAATGTCCCAGGAATGTGCCAGCACGTGCTTCCATCAAGACTCTTTAGAGGCTCAGAGACTTGACTGCCTGTGTCTAGACCCACTCCAAATGCACCTTTCATTCATTCACTGAACTTTTGTATTTGCCATAAAAGGCACCTGTCACTGGGCAACTTGAGGAGCCAGGAAATGCCCAGCATTGTCCTCAATGCCTTGTCTACCTTTTTCTGCTCCCTGTTGTTTCTGAAGAAGGAGGGATACTCCCAGATCTACCAGATATATTTTGTCAAAATGCCATTCAAAAACATGTAGAGCCATGGACTATGTATCCCAGGGTTAAGGAACTTGTTGACTCCTCTGTATGTGAGTGGGTCCTGTGGCATCCAGATGCTCTCCCAGCTACTGGGAATCCTCTGGGTTTGGTCTCTGTTTGTTGCCTAGTGTGATATTTTCCTTTTCCCTGAGACAGCTCTTATTCAATGGCTGCTTAGTCACTGCAGGAATACCATGTCCTGGCATCCTTCCCCCAATTCAGGATAATTCAGCAAGGGCACTCAGCTTCCAGTTCCCTGTGGGATTCATTGACCCTGGGTTAGGACTGAACTGATTAACTGAACTGCCTAGGCCTTCCTGCATTCCCCTGTAGATGTGGATCCAGCCACCCCAATAAACTTGCATGCCTCCATAAGCCTCACACAAGTCCCAAACTTTGCTTTCAGGAAATCTATGTGGGACACTGCTTTTCTATCTATTCAATAAAGGATCTCTGCTAATAACCTCCAGTAATGTCCATAAACACGAGTAATGACATTGATGACACTGCCAGGCATATAATACCAGTAGAAGCAGCAGCATTAGCAGGAGCTCATGTGCATCTGAATGCAGTTCAGGACACAGTTCTTCAAACACTATGAAACCACCAGTGCAGAGTCCAACAGAGTCACTGACAACTACCACCTCTGGATTGGAGCCCTGTACCTGACATGAACTTGCTCGATGACTCCAAGTAATTGTTTCTGCTGGGCCTCATTTTCTTAACCTGCAAAATAAGAGACTTGGTCTTTTTTCTCCCCCCTCCTCACTTGAAATGAATGGTATGTATGTGATCTCTGCTTTGAGAAAACAAGTCCATTTTTGCAAAAATCATTCTCTCATTCACCATGAACCCCCAAACATTGATTAGGCACCTCATTATTCCTGACTCTATGCAGCGCTTTCAGCTGGCCTTGTCCTCGAGACACCTGAGATATAAGGCTACTGACACAAGCAGGGAGTCACAGCCTAGGTAGCCTTCCTAGATTCAGTGTACCTCTCCTCCACAAAAGAGAAACCTGTCATGATTTATAAGTCAGCAAGTATTGGGGGGAAAACTAGAAAAAACCACCATACATGGAGAACTGCCAGGTGTCCGTGAGGGACCTTTATCCTTTTACATGCTAGGTTATAGTTCTTTGAACTCTCATAACCATCCCTCACCATCCCCGTTCTCCAGAGAAACCTACAGAGGACCTGTGACAACACAGAGTCGGGCAACACATCCTTGGAAGTACCCAGGGTGCCCCACTCTGGTCTGTCACTCTGTCACATATGTATTTGCTTCTGCATCCATTTCCTCAATGAGAGCTGCAGAGGTCCTTGAAAGTGGACCCCGTGTCTTTTTTTCTCTGAGCACCTAATAGTGATCACCTATTACTAAATACATGCTTTAGCAATATAATTAATCAAGGTCTTCTCTTGTCATTTCTATCACATTGTTTCACAATCAGCCTTGCTTCTTCACCTCCAAATTTTTCTAAAAATGATCAGTCTTGAAACAGGCAGAAGATCAACACCAAATAAAAAAGATATAATTGAACACTGCCCCCCCCCTCAACTTATACAACAGACCCAGCCACATGGATCCTTTGACATAGAATAGCTGGCTAACAAGCCTCCACTCTGGCCATGTCTATGAGACTGGTTCTCCTGGGCCAGCAGAGTGCAAGGGCTCCCATTGATTATTCCCAAAAATCCATGATCATTTTGAAAGTGGTTCATTTATTTAAAGGCAGTTTAAATACCTCCTTCTTATCATTTTTAACCAGGGTCACAAAAGGCATCCTAAAGATATTTGATCATTCAATTAGACTAAATGAGGCCAAAGTATATGCTGCTGCCTCAGAGGTTATCATGCTTAATAAAACATGCTTTATAAACCCCATAAAGGCTGTAACTCACTTTACAAGCAGCCTTCCCCACAACTTTAACAAAAGATGTCTGAATGTTGTGTGTGTGTGTATGTGTGTGTGTTTTGTGAGTGCATGTGTGTTTTAAAGTCCTGTTCCATAAGGATTATAGCTCCCCTGCTGTTTGGAAAAGATCATTTCACTTGTAACACTAATAACTTGAGCAGGGGAGAAGCTGGCCTGGTGAATGGAATGCACTCCGCTGCACATCTTGGCTCAGCTAGAAATCGGAAACAGATGGTCCTTGCGGCTGGTTTGCCACTTGAGCCCGCTCACTGCCAGCCTGTGGTCTTCAGTGGGCTGCTGCTGGCAGTCTGTGACTTGAACATAGTAGGACAGTGGCAAAAGAAATCAAATCTTTTCCAATGAGCAGCAAGTTATAATGAAATTTGACAGATCTGACATTCTATACCTAACATCTAGTTAGAATATATTAACCTTTTCGTTTTCTTAAGCGCCTCACATAGAAGTTGTGAATATACTTATTAGAGGGTTGTGCTGTGTGTGTTTTCTTTTTTCTTTCTTTTTTTTCTTTTTTAACGAGGGGCAGAGGGTTTAGTCCAATCTCGGGTGGCAGCCGGCTAACAGAAAATGTAGAGAGAAAGTCAAAGAATTTCCAAATGGAAGCGAGGCACAAGAACCGCTACCAAGAAGAAAACTCATTCTGTGCAGGATACGGCAGGAGAGTTTCTCCTGAAAACATTATCAATATTTCTCTCAAGAAAAAAAATATACACAATCAAGAATCTGAGCAATCTCTGGGCATCTCATTAAAATGGATGTGGCTGTCTGGACCCCCCTGGCATTCGACAATTTCACCCTTTTCAGCCATAGGGTGAGGAAAGCATGCCAGGTGACTTGGTGCACCCGTTTATTTAAGTCACCACAGTCTCACCTGGTGATGATGTGTACCTGTGCAGAGGACTAGATTTCTTTCATCAAAAAAGAATAAATATTCCACCAAAGAGCTTGGCACTTGGGGGCTTCCTACGATTCTTCCTCTCACTCCAGGGCTGACGTGTGAGCACACACTCATTAGAAGGGTTAGAGAGTGATGTCCTGAACGCCATTAGGATTTTCCACCTGACTACAGTTAGAGGAAACATCTAGGTGTTAACAGTAGATAATCCCTATCCAGTACAGGCTTTTTTTTTTTTTAATCTCAGGTACCCATTACCCTAAACTGGACTCCTCGATAGCCTCAGCAACAGGGTACATTTCTAATTTCGTCACTTCTAACATTCTGATTATTCAAAGTGTTGAGCCCAACATTGAACTGTACAAAAAAAAACACAAAATATCTTCTGAGAGCTAGCTGTAGCTGGTTGGAAGAGAAAAGGCATGGGATTTTTCTTCTTCTTTTTTTTTTTTTTATCAAGCAGATGCAGGGCTGAATCTATGCTCTTCTTGGTTGGTGTGGATCTTTAGGCTCCTGCCCTTTGGACCCTGACCTGCCAATTGAAAATAATAATCGCCACCTCCTGGGGATGTTGTGAAAGTTCCATGGCACATCATACCGTAAATCACCTTTAAAGAAGGTGCATAGCAGGCGCTCAATCCTGTTATTGCCCTCCTTTCTTGATTTAGCAGGCAACGCCAGAGAAGTGAAGCTCTGGATTCATGTTTCCTAGGCATGGGCTTCCTTCCACCTCTAACTCTGGAACCCTAAACAAGTCACTTCACCTCCTGGAGTCTGTTTTCCTGTTTGTAGAATGAGGCTAATAATAGATCCTACTTCATAGGAACCTACCTGGAAAAAATTACATAAAGCTCTTGGAACAGTGCCTGCCCAAGAGGAAGCACTCAATCAATAAACGTCAGCTGTTAACTGTATGCTGCATTCAAAATCAAGTTGCTCTTCTAGAGTTTCACATTTTCAAGGGTCCTGGAAACAAAACTTTAAAAGGAGGGAAAAAAATTTAATTGCTTGCACTGCAAAAATTGCTATTTAATGGATGAATGAATAAAAGACATATGTTCATCAAAGACAGGTAGTGATACAGACAGTCTCTATGAAGCACCAGTGGATGATACAGATAAGGAGGCAGTAGGAAGTCAAAGGAGCCAGAAGGAAGTCAAAGGAGCCAGAGGTCCCTGTGGACTGGGGGCATTAAGTTGGGAAGGTAGATGATATACTAGAAGGGCAACAGCTTGAGCCAGCATTAAAGAAAAGTCTGGGCACGTGTGAGAAGAATGCAATCAAATTCACCTTGACTAAATGTTCTGTGCCTGTTTACTAGCTTTCACAAACCACTGAAGGAGCCCCCTACTACTTCCCCAGCACTTGAATCTTATAGTTAATCAGATGAGTAAGACATGGCCCCTGCCCTCAAGAATCTCAAGGGCCAGAAGACAGAGGCCTCTGCTCTAGAGGGGTCTAATAAAAACAAAACATCAATAACAATATGATATCTTTGATTGAACACTCATTACCTATCAGGGACCAGTCACTTGATGCATATTTTTGCTTTGAACTATGATTATATATGCACAGAAAGGCAAACTTAATAAATGCTATTGTTTTTATTTTCCTGATTAGTATGGGACACAGAATCAGAGAGGTCAAGTAATCTGGGAGAGGTTACACAGTAACCAGCAGAGCCAGACTATAAGACTTCAGAAATAGTGGACTCAATGGCTCTATTATCCAGCCTCTGAAAATCACTTACATCCCATTACATATTGCCTTTTAATGACATATAACAAAAACCAAAACCTCTCCTTGGTATTGTACACCTGTTGGCGGCAGAATCTCCAAAGTCTTTTCCAAATGCACTGCAGGAAAGACCCACATGGGAACCCTCCATCCTCTGAGCTCTCTGATATTCTTCCCATTAAACAAAAGGAGGTCCTTCACTGGGGGACCATTGGCCAGGATGACCAGAGTGAGGCTGGAAAGTGACATGCCCAGGGTGTCACATCAGGAGAAGTCAGTTCCTTTTGTCATACTCCCCATCATCCCTCTGTTCCTGGCCACCTGACTCCAAGGCTAGGGCATCTCACTTCTTATAATGCGTGCTCAAAGGAAATAAGAAAGCCGAATTCTGACGGGCTTATTTCTTGAGGGGAGCGCTGTTTTTGCCTTAGATTCATTCACGTACACTGGGAAGAAATATTCAAATGACAAGAGTTAAATTCAAAACATGTAGCCGCTCTCTGTTATATTTTTTTTTCTGACTGAAGGCAAACCATTTAGATGTTTGTTTCCAAAAAGGCATCTGTCAGCAATCAAAGGGGAAAAATGCATAAAGCAAATGCAATTGTTTGGAGTAGCGTTTCCTGGATCATGTTAAATGCTTGAATTGCTCCCCATTATGCTCACCAAATAATTTTATTTCCCACAATAATTGCAATATTTAACATGTTTTATTTAATCTTGTTTTAAGGCTATTAACAACGGGCCACACTATGAAAGGACTGATTGCGGTATGGGGAAGAGAGAACAATGATAAAGTTAAATGCACCTAATTGTTCTGGATTTAAAACACTATTATCCAATCATAGTTATCATTTCTTTGTTCAAAACTACTGTGCCATCTCCTGCAACATCTTGCCTGGTATTTCATCACTCGCAAAGTGAAATCTGGACTCCGGTTTACTTTATGCCCCATTCATTCATAAATAATGGGCATACATAGGATGTTCTGGCTCAGAAACGTCACGGCTCTCACAAGAGATGCCACCAACTTCACAGGTTGCTGTGGAACAAACTTAGAAACTGTAAATCTGTGGGCTCAGATGTCCAAGATATCCATGTGCCTATATGCCCCCCAGGAGGAAGCTGAAGGGACCCTAACGCAAGGAAACTTTGGTTTTGGGCTACTTGACAGAGGCAAGTCAGAGTGGATGATATGGAATTGCAGGCTGGTTCAAAGACAGAATGTTACTTTATTTCTTTTCTTCTTTTTCCTTTTCCATTTTTTTTTAGGGGGATGCTGTTTTACATTTTGTATAAAATTTACAACTTCTTTCCTTATCTTTCTCTAGATGGAAAACTGAAGAAAGGGCAAGTCATTTTAATGACACTGCAATTGCACAAGGCAATCGATGTTCCAGCAGGCAAGCCCAGGGCAAGTGTCTGGTAGAAGGACCATGTGCCATTCAGGGGGCACTAAAGGTAACTAAAATTTCCTGTGCTACCGCAGCCACTTCTGAAAAGAGAGTGGAAACCAAGGTGATAAAGAATACAAAGAGGCTTGCTAAGAGTGATAACAGTATTTACTTCTGATATTAATTCTCAGTACCAACTCCTACCTTCTTACTATGAGAAGAAATCCAATTACAATGAGAGCTGAGAAAGGAAAAAAAAATGTTTTATTTATTTTATTTGTGGTTTACTCCTAGATGCGCTCGGCACATCAGGCTTGAAATTAGAAAACATTTCTGGTGCAACTGGATGAAATCTGCTTTAATGAAATTATTTTTGTCAAAATAACTATCTACCATAATACCATGATGCTAAATGGGTAAAATAATACCTACTAAGGAAGAGATTAGAAATAAGAAAGCAAAAAGCCACCAAATCTAACCTCTTTGGAACTTAGAATTTATGATCTGAATTAGTTTATCAAAATATTTGCTCGTCAAAAATAGGATTGAAAAAAAATTCAGTGGATACCTGGGCTGTCAGCGCTTAACTGCTTTAAAATAATCACAGTTCAATCACTCTGAGAAATAGTCTTAGGTAAATTCTCCCATGCTCTGGAGTGCCCACATTGAAGGTCTTGATGTAAGAGCTGTAGAGTTTCACTGGTAGGTTCCTGGGGATCAAAGAATTGCTTATGTTCAGAAAAAATTAGGAGATGTTTGGTACGCAGCTCTTATAAAGCTATTTCTGCAGTTTCTCATGTCACTTGGTTTAAAGGAATAAAATATAACAAGTTCAAGTCATTCTCTTTACTTCCTTTCCCACCCCCATTCCTTGATCCTGAATAAAATGGTTGAAATTCAGCAGTTGTCTAGAGTTTTTCTCACTTAAAAAAAAAATTGTTTTTACAGCCCTTCTTATTGATAGGTTCATACTGTGGTTGGTTGATTTTTTTTTTTTTAATGCTTCAAAAAAAAAAATAACGTGTGGTTAAAAATCCCTATTAAAAAAAAATGGCTGAGTTACAGTAAGGAAATCAGAAGTGATTTTCCCTGATTAAGGAGGTACCCATGTCAAGTTTAGCCTGAATTGTGTTAAACTGAATGGATAATGACCGATTATTTTCAAAGAATGGAGAAGTCCAGAATTAATTTTTTTTTAAGGCAACAGAAAATATAGGGTGTGCCTCGCCTCCGATACAACTTGTAACATGTCAGTAAAGTATTTATTTACTCACATGAAAACACACATCCAAAAAAAAATATCAAAGGACTTTGAAGGCTGTCATCTCATATTCAGGTCCTTTCAGAACCAAATTAACTAATGATTTAATTTAAAATAATAATAATAAGGTAAAGAAGGAGAAATATTTCTCCCTGGAATTGTTTTTACTCCTTGGAAAACCTGTTCAGCTCTTCCCAGATTTAGTTTTAGACTTTTTCACTTTGCTTCCAACCGAGATGTGTAAGACAGCAAAACTGAACTAAACATTTTTTTTTAAAATGCACAGCTCACATTCTTGAAAAAAGTGGCTGTGAAAAACAGATACTGAATCAGACTTAAAGTCGAGTGGGGGGGCGGGTAGGGAAAAAAAAAAAAAAAGCCCAAAACATTGCATGATAGTCTCTAAGCAGTTCCATCTGTCAAGCAGAAATTTTAGGCTAATAGCCTGTGGCGATCTCCCTCCGCAGTCCACTACCTGCCTTTGTCCTATTAAATCTCTTTATTCTCCTTAAAAAAAAAAAAAAAAAAAAGAGGGGGGGATTGGTTGTTGGAAGGAAAGGAAAAACCTTGCAGACCAAAATCATCTGAGTGATGAAGCCCTAATTTTAACCACCTCCCTTTGATGTGTAGCAGTGGGCTCTTGTTTTTTAAAAAGGAGAGAGGAGACAGTGCTAGCAGCAGAAGACTTTTCATCTCCACTTCACCTTGCCACTGGGTCTGTGAGAGATTGGTTCATTGTCAAGGAGATTTTTTTTTTACCCATGATTCCATATGGTATGGACCGGTCTACATGTTGCCCCACATGCCACTGCAAATGTTTTCTCAATTAGGTGTCTTATCTCCCGTGAGTTAGCATCAGATGAAGCTTGCTGACAGCGTAATGGCAGGGAAAGCTTCCGACGGCTCCATCAAATGGCAGCTCTGCTACGACATCTCGGCCAGAACTTGGTGGATGGTGAGTTGGCAGCGGGGACTGCCTTTTTTTTTTTTTTTTTTTTTTTC
>NW_026000082.1:5865072-5900730 GCF_001458135.2 Marmota marmota marmota | reverse complement strand
AAAAAAAAAAAAAAAAAAAAAAAAAAAAAAAAAAGTGGTTTACTTGTATGTGCTGATGTTGCCTATTGCTCTACCTTCTGCAGCTTGTTAAACATTAGAAATGAATATACTGATTGGTTTGGCTATTATTTTCCAGGCTAAGTTGTAAGCTTAAAAAAAAAAACGTGCTGATGTCATATTCTTGGGGAAAGATTCTACTTCCTTGCATTTCAAGAGCTCCTAGATTTTATAGACTGTTACTTTTTATGGCAAATTGTGTCATCTTTTTCATTTCTTGCAAAGATCACCAAATGTTTCTTTTTTTAAACTTGGAAAACTGTCATTTCTTTTTTGTAAAGTTTACTTGGAAGTTGCTTTTCATTTAAAATTATTTTACAGATGTTTTACCGCCGGGAATATAACATATAAAAGTGGTGGAAACATTTAGCAATGCAGTTGACTAAAAATAAACAATGCTGAAAGCTCACATGCTGCTGTTTAGGCTGCATTTTGCAGGAAAGTTTCTCTCTACTCTCTGCTTCTAGGGCTTTGCTTTGAAAAGGGTGAGAAATCAGAGCAATCTTTACAGAAGTTACCCTAGGAGATAAATTGATTTTTTTTGTTTGTTTGTTTCCCTTAAAGTTGACCACATGCCATAGCGTTTTAGATCTACCAGTTACAAATAACTCTGATGTAAATTTCCCACTATGGATGGGAAATTGAGGAAGGACTTTGATGAAGGGGGAGAGGACTAATTAAAATAATACACATTTCACATTTTCTCTTAGATCTCTTTCCTTAAACAGTACTCATGCCCTCTCCCTCCACATCCCCATCTCACTACCCCAAATAATTTTCCCCAAATAACTGGAAAAAAAAATTAAACGTCCCCCTGGCTGATAAGATTCTCTAAGCAAAGGACAGTACAAGATCTGAGTTTCACACTAAAGGCAAATAAAGCTTTAAAATTACCTCATGTGTCATCTGGCTGCACAGACTCCGGTTCATAGTGGGAACCTCCAGCGTGGTCGTCCCAGCATACAAAGGCAACTCAGTGAATACCCCCTCCGCCCGTGGAGGCTCGGCCTCAGCTGCCAGCTCCGGGATATGCAATTTTGCTTTTTAATGAATCGTAAACAATTTGTATGGCAAATGAGTTTGTTTGTTTTAGTTTGGGGGCATATGTTGGACCAGGTTGTAGACAGTCGTTACCTACTGCAGAATTTTAGGTGAGAATGGATAGAGCCCCAGATCATTTTTATTTTTCTAAGTAATAAAGACACACTAGGATGAAAGAAACTGGTTAATAAAAGCCTGAGAATAACAACCTCTCTTTCTTTCCCTCTCTATCCCCACCCCCTCTCATAACTCCTGTTTACAGTTGGTTTTTAAGCACACTTTTTGATAACTAACTGGGAGTCAGTTGTCTAGATCAATCTTTAATTCTTTTTAAGCATAAATTTTAGCTTTGTCTTAAAGCAATGACTTTTGTTTGAGAAATGCTTATTTTATAATGTGAAATACTGAGAAGGAATATCTCTGTCCTCTATCACTGCTTTTTGGCTGAACCTAATGTTGTCTTGAGGGACGTGGGATATAAGAAATGATACATCCATTTATTACATCCAAATGAAGCAAGATAGGTCTCTTGATATCCTAAAGTCAAATGAAAACTTTTATTAAAACCCCTGGAGTGGTAAACTACTTAGAAGTTAACAAGCGACCAGGGTTCGAGCATGTACATTTTAACAGTAATTACCTTTGGCGCTGCCACTTAGGAGAAATCTTTTGATATCTGAGCCACTTCTCTAATGCTTTAATCATGCAAATCAAGAAATAGATATTACGTATCAACTTAATCTAGCTATGTTGTGACATCTCTAGTTGAAACCTTCCCATAGTAAACTAAAGAAAACCCTCATGAAATTTTTCTCCATTCCAAATGAGATGGGAGCACCCCAGATGCGTGTCTATGCTTCAAAATTTAATTCTGTCCAGTGGAATTACCTCCATTCTACCCACACAGCACTAACATGAAGGCAGAACAAACACTCTCCTCTTTGTAATTGATTTAGTCTATGGGAGAATTTTGTGTGAATCCCAAAATACACTTGTCTTTCTTCTGCCATTCAACTTAAAAACTCGTGGTGACTATGGAATGAAGGCTACTAAATCACTCTAAAACCCGCTTCCCCCCTGCCAGGTCCCCAAGCACTGATTATGGGAGCATTTCACCTTAGAAATTGACATATAATTTTCCAAACAATAATTGTTTGTCACCTGATTTATATTTTTACAATTCAAACTTTGTATACCAGGAAAATACTTGGGCAAGAAGGATATGCTATGCCTTGTGTTGTAGATGTTCATTTTTAAGGTATACATGTGAAAATTAGCAAGATACTTCTACAAAATACTGTCTTACTGTGTTCAACAATTAAAAAAAAATTAAAAAATTAAAAAAACCTCAGCTTCAGCCTACTTGCCAAATGATTGGCAACCTTAACTGCTGCAGACATAAAATTCAGAACCCATATTTCATGAAAACCTTCTGTTGTTGTTCACATCTTAATTTGTATTTACCACTTTAATTTTTAAAATGTTAATTCTCAACTGAACAACTTTTGTTAAATGGCTTTTTCAATATTCCTTTGAAGACTTTGCCTAATAAAAATTTGTCTAGAAACTTACACTCTTTCATGATAATGATTAAAATAACATGGAAATTGCTGCAATGGCTATAAATGAAAAGACTCAAAAAGAAGAGATTCAGGAAATAATAAAGCATATCATATTCTCAGCACCTGATAGATTTTTAAAAGAATCCATGGAAAATATATTTATATACCTTGCATTTCAAACATTTGCACACTTTATTTTTAAGTATTTCTTGCAGAGTGCAGTGGCTCTATCTGAGCTTATTTTAAAATGCACAGTCTTTAAATTTTATCCACCATTGTAAATATGTGTATCTATATTAGTTTCTAAGAATATGCATTAACTTCAAAGGTTTCCATCTACTTTAAGCATTATTCTCTCACAGAACTAAAAATAATCAATTCTGAGTGAAATCTGAATGAGATAGAGTTTTCTTTTTTTTTTTTCTCCCCCATACATTAAGAAGTTATCCTTATCATTTTCTTTTAGGTTGGCTCTGTACTCCATCCTTTAAAATAGCATTTACTACTCTTAGGGAGAAGCAAATACATTAAACTATGTTCCTTTTTTTTTCTTTAAATCTAATTATGATCCCAGAGTGAAATGTGATTGGTTACCTAAGCTAGCCTATGTACGACTACTATCTTTTTAAAATCTGGATTTCCGTTGCTCATATTTCTCTTGTGAACTTTAGACAGAGAAATAAATGCTTTGTCTTATTTTCTAGTTGATTTTCCTTCACCTGTCCTGAATATTGTCAGGAATGTTTCTAATTTAGAACCAAAAGAATCAGGGGCTGATTAGAAGACAGGAAATTGGGGGATTAAACTGTCTGGTTGCACTTCCTTTACTTATCAGCACTCAGTAACTCACTCTAGATCACAAACTCGACAGAACGATTTTTACAATACATTGTCTCTTCTTGGTGTTTGCACATATACAGTGCCTGTGAAGGTGTGTGTGTGCACATGCACAAGCATGCATGTATATCTGTGTGTATCTGTGTGTGCACTCATGAGTATTATGAGAAAAGAACCAGCAGCTGGTATTTATAAGCGGATGCTTTTAAGTGGGATAGTTTTGAACCCAAAGGGCTTATATCATGGGCATGAAAGTTCATTTAAAGACTATAATCCCAGGATATTCACGAAACTTTCTTATTAAAACAGTTCTGTGAAACCAAGCAAATAGTGATATACTGTAAGAGGAAAACCAAGGTGCACTATTTCAGAAATGAAAAATAGATTACAAAAGCACTTATGCAGTCCATCTCTCCTCAGGTCTGCTCAGAATTGCAAATACTCATATTTTGAGTAGGGGGGACCCAAAAAAGTGTGAGGGAGTTAATCTAACAAGCTCCCCAAAGCATTTTGAGATCCCTTGGCACCAACTGAGAAAGACTGGACTCTTTCTTACAGTGACAGCAGGTCTGAATGTTTCAGGTGAGCATATTTATGAAGTGGGTGCTTGGCATGCAATGAGATCAGAGATGAGAACAGAATATAAGGATTCATATTATGCCATCAGATCATTTAATATTAAAAACAAATAATAAAACAAACCACTGATCTAGATTTTTACTGTGTTGTATACATTTGCAGAGCTGTGTTCTAGAAACCAGCCTGAGAATTCTCTTTCCTGACCTCACTCTGCTCACCTATCTTGTCATCAATAAGTATTTGCTGATTTGATTCCAGAAAGCTCTCTTGATGCACAGGTAACAGTTGTTCCTGATTCTAAGAGTGGTCTCTACTGAGATAAATAGAAGGTAGAGAAGACTAAAGTGTGATATGGCAAAATGAGTTGATTGGTTAAACTGGTGAAGCTGGGGGTTAAAATATAAAGGCTAATTATGGCAGTCCTTCATTCCTTCATTTACTCACCAAAGGCATATCGGTGAGTAAGGGCCAGTGGGTACAGAATCAGGGCAGCTTCTGCCACCTGCCGTTATGCAGGCTTTAAAGGTACTAAGGAACCTTGGTACCTAGCTGAATATTTCACCCTAATAGATAACATTGATTGATAACTATCTGCTAGAATCGGTGTTAGGTGCTTCATATATGTTTTTCATGGAATTCTTATAACAAGGCTACTTTACATATAAGAGAACCAAGATTTAGAAAAGGTTGCCCAAGATCATGCCTATGCTGAGGAGGGCTGCTCAGACTGTGGAGTACACTTGCTTACCCGTTGGCCCAGTTTGTCTTAAATTAATGGATAACTAGAATGCAGTGCTATTCAGAACTTTACAAGATTAGGATTATCCATTAATATGGATGCCATGTTGGGCACAAGTCTGTTTGCTAAGATCGTACAGGCCAAAAAAAGTATAATGTGTTGAAAGAAAGAATAGGACGCGAGTATAGTGATGCCCAGCTCATTTTCCAAAAGAGTTGTCCATATCCTGATATGCAACAGAAAAATCTAGGGTCATCACCTTCTAAAGAAGCTCAAGAGAGACCTGAGAGAATCTGCAAAGAACTCATCTAGTCATATGAAAATACACTGTTTCACCAGAAATTGCATGGTTCAGGGAAACTCAGTGTGTTTAAGTTCTTGCTAATATTAGGGACATTTTTCTGCAAGTACTATAATCTTTATTTAGCAAATTTCACTTACAGTTTTAAGTGGGACATACTTTTTTTTTTTAAGGCCATCTTTTTTTTTTTTCATAGCACTTGCATTTTATTAGGTATTATTAGTTTGTTTTTTTTTTAATTTTTTATTGTGGGTTGTTCAAAACATTACAAATTTCTTGACATATCATATTCCACACTTTGATTCAAGTGGGTTATGAACTCCCACCTTCACCCCATACACAGATTGCAGAATCACATCAGTTACACATCCATTGATTTACATATTGCCATACTAGTGTCTGTTGTGCTCTGCTGCCTTTCCCATCCTCCACCCTCCCCCCTCCCCACCTCTCCCCTCCCCTCCCCTCCTCTCTCTCTACCCCCTCCACTGTATAACCCTGAGGGTCTCCTTCCATTACCATGCAATTTCCCTTCTCTCTCCCTTTCCCTCCCACCTCTCATCCCTGTTAAATGTTAATCTTCTTCTCCTGCTCTTCGTCCCTACTCTGTTCTTAGTTACTCTCCTTATATCAAAGAAGACATTTGGCATTTGTTTTTTAGGGATTGGCTAGCTTCACTTAGCATAATCTGCTCTAATGCCATCCATTTCCCTGTAAATTCTATGATTTTGTCATTTTTTAATGCAGAGTAATACTCCATTGTGTATAAATGCCACATTTTTTTTATCCATTCGTCTATTGAAGGGCATCTAGGTTGGTTCCACAGTCTTGCTATTGTGAATTGTGCTGCTATGAACATCGATGTAGCAGTGTCCCTGTAGCATGCTCTTTTTAGGTCTTTAGGGAATAGACCAAGAAGGGGAATAGCTGGGTCAAATGGTGGCTCCATTCCCAGCTTTCCAAGAAATCTCCATACTGCTTTCCAAATTGGCTGCACCAATTTGCAGTCCCACCAGCAATGTACAAGTGTACCCTTTTCCCCACATCCTCGCCAGCACTTGTTGTTGTTTGACTTCATAATGGCTGCCAATCTTACTGGAGTGAGATGGTATCTTAGGGTGGTTTTGATTTGCATTTCTCTGACAGCTAGAGATGGTGAGCATTTTTTCATGTACTTGTTGATTGACTGTATGTCCTCCTCTGAGAAGTGTCTGTTCAGGTCCTTGGCCCATTTGTTGATTGGGTTGTTTGTTCTCTTATTGTCTAATTTTTTGAGTTCTTTGTATACTCTGGATATTAGGGCTCTATCTGAAGTGTGAGGAGTAAAGATTTGTTCCCAGGGTGTAGGCTCCCTATTTACCTCTCTTATTGTTTCTTTTGCTGAGAAAAAACTTTTTAGTTTGAGTAAGTCCCATTTGTTGATTCTAGTTATTAACTTTTGTGCTATGGGTGTCCTATTGAGGAATTTGGAGCCCGACCCCACAGTATGTAGATCGTAGCCAACTTTTTCTTCTATCAGACGGCGTGTCTCTGATTTGATATCAAGCTCCTTGATCCATTTTGAATTAACTTTTGTGCATGGCGAGAGAAAGGGATTCAGTTTCATTTTGTTGCATATGGATTTCCAGTTTTCCCAGCACCATTTGTTGAAGATGCTATCCTTCCTCCATTGCATGCTTTTAGCCCCTTTATCAAATATAAGATAGTTGTAGTTTTGTGGATTGGTTTCTGTGTCCTCTATTCTGTACCATTGGTCCACCCGCCTGTTTTGGTACCAGTACCATGCTGTTTTTGTTACTATTGCTCTGTAGTATAGTTTGAAGTCTGGTATCGCTATACCGCCTGATTCACACTTCCTGCTTAGCATTGTTTTTGCTATTCTGGGTCTTTTATTTTTCCATATGAATTTCATGATTGCTTTCTCTATTTCTACAAGAAATGCCGTTGGGATTTTGATTGGCATTGCATTAAACCTATAGAGAACTTTTGGTAATATCGCCATTTTGATGATGTTAGTTCTGCCTATCCATGAACAGGGTATATTTTTCCATCTTCTAAGATCTTCTTCTATTTCTCTCTTTAGGGTTCTGTAGTTTTCATTGTATAAGTCTTTCACCTCTTTTGTTAGGTTGATTCCCAAGTATTTTATTTTTTTTGAAGATATTGTGAATGGAGTGGTTGTCCTCATTTCCATTTCAGAGGATTTGTCGCTGATATACAGGAATGCCTTTGATTTATGCGTGTTGATTTTATATCCTGCCACTTTGCTGAATTCATTTATTAGCTCTAATAGTTTCTTTGTAGAGCCTTTTGGGTCTGCTAGGTATAGAATCATATCATCTGCAAATAGTGATAATTTAAGTTCTTCTTTTCCTATTTTGATGCCTTTAATTTCTTTCGTCTGTCTAATTGCTCTGGCCAGTGTTTCGAGAACTATGTTGAACAGAAGTGGAGAGAGAGGGCATCCCTGTCTTGTTCCAGATTTTAGAGGGAATGCCTTCAGTTTTTCTCCATTCAGAATGATGCTAGCCTGAGGCTTAGCATAGATTGCTTTTACAATATTGAGGTATGTTCCTGTTATCCCTAGTTTTTCTAGAGTTTTGAACATAAAGGGATGCTGTACTTTGTCGAATGCTTTTTCCGCATCTATCGAGATGATCATATGGTTCTTATTTTTAAGTCTATTGATGTGGTGAATAACATTTATTGATTTCCGTATATTGAACCAGCCTTGCATCCCAGGGATGAATCCTACTTGATCATGGTGTACAATTTTTTTGATATGTTTTTGTATCCGATTCGCCAGAATTTTATTGAGGATTTTTGCATCTAGGTTCATTAGAGATATTGGTCTGTAGTTTTCTTTCTTTGAAGTGTCTTTGTCTGGTTTAGGTATCAGGGTGATGTTGGCCTCGTAGAATGAATTTGGAAGTTCTCCCTCTTTTTCTATTTCCTGAAGTAGCTTGAAAAGTATTGGTATTAGTTCCTCTTTAAAGGTTTTGTAAAACTCTGCTGTATACCCATCCGGTCCTGGGCTTTTCTTAGTTGGTAGTCTTTTGATGGTTTCTTCTATTTCCTCAATTGATATTGGTCTGTTTAGGTTGTCTATATCCTCCTGACTCAATCTGGGCAGATCATATGACTTAAGAAATTTATCTATGCCTTCACTATCTTCTAATTTATTGGAGTATAAGGATTCAAAATAGTTTTTGATTATCTTCTGTATTTCTGAAGTGTCTGTTGTGATATTGCCTTTTTCATCCCGTATGCTAGTAATTTGAGTTCTCTCTCTTCTTCTCTTCGCTAGCATCGCTAAGGGTCTGTCGATTTTGTTTATTTTTTCAAAGAACCAACTTTTAGTTTTGTCAATTTTTTCAATTGTTTCTTTTGTTTCGATTTCATTAATTTCAGCTCTGATTTTAATTATTTCTTGCCTTCTACTTCTTTTGCTGTTGTTTTGCTCTTCTTTTTCAAGGATTTTGAGATGAAGTATGAGATCATTTATTTGTTGGTTTTTTCTTTTTTTAAGGAATGAACTCCAAGCAATGAATTTTCCTCTTAGAACTGCTTTCAATGTGTCCCATAGATTCCGATATGTTGTGTCTGTGTTTTCATTTATCTCTAAGAATTTTTTAATTTCCTCCTTGATGTCTTCTATAACCCATTGATCATTCAGTAACCTATTGTTCATTCTCCAAGTGATGTATGCTTTTTCCTTCCTTCTTTTATCGTTGATTTTCAGTTTCATTCCATTATGATCAGATAAGATGCATGGTATTATCTCTACTCCTTTATATTGTCTAAGAGTTGCCCTGTGACATAATATATGATCTATTTTTGAGAAGGATCCATGTGCTGCTGAGAAAAAAGTGTAACTGCTTGATGTTGGGTGGTATACTCTATATATGTCAATTAGGTCTAGGTTATTAATAGTGTTATTGAGTTCTATAGTTTCCTTATTCAACTTTTGTTTGGAAGATCTGTCCAGTGGCGAGAGAGGTGTGTTGAAGTCTCCCATGATTATGGTATGGTGGTCTATTAGACTCTTGAACTTGAGAAGAGTTTGTTTGACGAACATAGCTGCACCATTGTTTGGGGCATAAATATTTATGATTGTTATGTCTTGTTGGTGTATGGTTCCCTTAAGCAGTATGTAGTGTCCCTCTTTATCCCTTTTGATTAACTTTGGCTTGAAATCTATTTTATTTGATATGAGTATGGACACTCCTGCTTGTTTCCGAAGTCCATATGAGTGATATGATTTTTCCCAACCTTTCACCTTCAGCCTATGTATGTCTTTTCCTATCAAATGCGTCTCCTGTAGGCAGCATATTGTTGGGTCTTGTTTTGTGATCCATTCTACTAGCCTGTGTCTCTTAATTGGTGAGTTTAAGCCATTAACATTTAGGGTTATTATTGAGATATGGGTTGTTCTTCCAGCCATATTTGTTTATTTCTGTTACTAAACATGGTTTGTTTTCCTCTTTGATTATTTCCCCCCCCTTTACTGTCCTACCTCCCACTGTTGGTTTTCATTGTTATTTTCCATTTCCTCTTCCTGTAATGCTTTGGCGAGGATGTTTTGAAGAGATGGTTTTCTAGCTGCGAATTCTTTAAACTTTTGTTTATCGTGGAAGGTTTTAATTTCATCTTCCATCCTGAAGCTTAATTTCGCTGGATACACAATTCTTGGTTGGAACCCATTTTCTTTCAGTGTTTGAAATATGTTATTCCAGGATCTTCTAGCTTTCAGAGTCTGTGTTGAAAGATCAGCTGTTATCCTGATTGGCTTACCCCTAAATGTAATCTGCTTCCTTTCTCTTGTAGCTTTTAAAATTCTCTCCTTATTCTGTATGTTGGGCATCTTCATTATAATGTGTCTAGGTGTGGATCTCTTATGATTTTGCACATTCGGCGTCCTGTAGGCTTCTAGGATTTGGGATTCTGTCTCATTCTTCAAGTCTGGGAAGTTTTCTCGTATTATTTCATTGAATAGACTGCTCATTCCTTTGGTTTGGAGCTCTGTACCTTCCTGTATCCCAATGACTCTTAAGTTTGGTCTCTTAATGTTATCCCATATTTCTTGGATGTTCTGCTCATGGTTTCTTAACAGTCTTGCTGAGCTGTCTATGTTCTTTTCCAGTTGAAATACTTTGTCTTCATTGTCTGATGTTCTATCTTCTAAGTGTTCTACTCTGCTGGTAGTATTCTCCATTGAGTTTTTAAGTTGGTTTATTGCTTCCTGCATTTCTAGGATTTCTGTTTGTTTGTTTTTTATAACCTCTATCTCCCTGTATAGTTGATCCTTTGCTTCCTGGATTTGTTTGCGTAATTCGTTGTCGAAGTGATCTTTCATTGTCTGATTTTGCTGTTTAATGTCTTCCTTGATACTCCAGATCATCTGAAGCATGTATATCCTGAATTCTTTATCTGACATTCCATCTGCTGCAGCTGTTACCTCTTCTAAAGTTGCGTTGACCTGCATTGCTTGTGGTCCTTTCTTTCCTTGTCTTTTCATACTGCTTGCGTATCTTTCCTGCAGGCGCGGGCGGCGGCTCTGCTCTCTCCTTATTCCAATTGGGTTGTCGTGGCTACCACGCCGGCAGGTCACTGGGCCTGTTCTGGGCGCTGGCGGTGGCTCTGTTCTGCCCCTACTCCAATTGGGGTGACGAGTGTACCACGCCGGCAGGCCACCGGGCCTGATCTGCCGGTCGGTTGCAGGTTTGCCTACCCTGCAGGCGCGGGCGGCGGCTCTACTCTGCCCCTACTCCAAATGGGGTGACGTGTCTGTCGTACCGGCAGGCCACTGGGCCTGTCCCGCTGTTCGGTCGCAGATCTGCCCACCTTTCGGGCACGGGTGGAGGCTCTGCTCTGCCCCTACTCCAATTGGGGTGTCGTGACTACCCCGCCTGCAGGACACTGGGCCTGTTCCTGGCACGGGCGGCGACTCTGCTCTGCCCCTACTCCAATTAGGGTGGTGTGTGTACCACGCCGGCAGGCTCCTGGGCCTGATTTAAGGCCATCTTTCCACAGAAAGTTTCCCGACTTGGTGTCCCCCGTCCCTTCTCTTTAATAAGCAGAAATGCCAACAAAGAACAGTTTTGGTGTTCGATATTTTTCCTTGCCACAAGAATTGCTAATTAAGGGTTTGTACCAATGCAGTTTTCTGTAAGAGAAGACAAAATGCAGGATATATATTGCCTAATGGCAAAGATCTTAATATACTTACTATAAGTAAACATCTATTTTCCAGACAACTGCTGACTGTAAACAACGTGTCTTAGCCAGAGTTCCTTAATGATGCCACATGTTGGACATATTTTTTTTTATTCCTTATGATCCAAGTTCCTTTTGTGGTCCTTGATGTGCGCATGCTAAAACCCTGCTGGCTATTTCAGATGGATGATAATTGGGAATAATGACCAGGTCAGAGGTGGGGATGTGTAATCCTGAGCAGAGAAGCTCTCTACAAAATCAGAGTGGTGGGGGGGCTCAAAGGAGGAGGCCAGCACTGGTAAGCTGAATCAGACACTCAATTCATGCTGCCGACCACATTACCGGTCCATCTCCCTATACAGCCAAGGTGTAGACACAAATCTACACCCATCTAAGGAGTGGGAATGCTTCCATTCCTAGGATAGTCCCATCTGCCTTTCCCCATCCCCCTCCACAGATACATGCCTTTTAGTCCTGCTGATGTGATGTCTTAGCAGCTGAGTAATAAGCACCCCCTTCAAATGTCAGAAAGGTAAACATTGTCAGCTAAATAACTGATTGCATCCATTCATGTAAGAATCAATTAAAATCATCATACATTGTTTGGTTGCGTCTTATTTTTAGAAAACAGTAACCTTTGTCCACATTTTATAAGCATGTGATAAATAACCTGTTAATAGGTATTATGCTCTGACCTCCTCCCTAGTAAACAGGAAATCCTTGAACACTTGTAGTATGTTGTTCAATACTAAGGTCCAAGTCTGTACAGTGTTGTTGGTAGGATTGTATGAGAAATTTTTTAAATGCAAAGAATTGAGAAGGAAAATAATGATAGAAGTGGCTGCTATAATTTCTCAATTGAATTGTTAAGAAAGAATAAAATCTAAAAGAGAGGGTCACGAATGCAAATATCTTCAGACCAGACAGGTCTGCTAAGTAGAAGAGATAATAAGGCTACAAAAGTATGGCGGGGAGTGGGGATTCTGTGACCACCTGGGAAATAAACCTGGTACCACTGCACCACAACAGTTAGTACAATACTGCACTAACCAAATAGCATGCTTCCATCTCTGGGGGTCAAAAGCTATTAAGTATACAACCAGGGGTCGGAAGATTGAATGAGATGCTAGAATTAAAGTGGTTCATTCAAAAAGAAGAAGAAGAAAAGCAGGCAAGAGATGTAAAGCAACTGCCCCTGGGAAAGGAATTACAGCAACTTAAACAGCACAAACTGCACTATAGGGCAAACCATTCATCTCTGATCCCTTCCTCCTGGCAAGTTGGTATAGGTGGGAGAAGAGAGGCAGGGTACCATGTGAGTATGTCAAATAGGAAAGGAGACCTCGAGGAGGGAAGGCACTTAGCAGACTGGGGAGCTGCCAGCTATTTGGGGATGCACATGGGATGCAGAAAAGGAAGCCTAAGGACTACCCAGACTGCTGAACTCACCCCAGGTTCTTCCATTCCAGCCTCAGATTTCCAAAGTAGCCATAGCATCCTGAGGGTTTTGTGGGCTATCAATTACAAAACAACAACAACAAAAAAGATTCTTCCCTAGCACACAAGCCACAGACTGAGGATCATGCCCATTTCTCCACCTAGCAAATTCCACCCAGCCTGCCAGGCCTGATACAAACGAAGGCTTCTGTGAAGTCTTCCCAGGACTGCTCCAGGGCAAATCAAATCACTCCCCTATTTCTCCCTCCCCTAAGAACCCCACAACCCTTTGCTCATTGTACTCCCACTCTGGTTAAATTCCCACTCTGATTGGAGTTCTCTGATTAGCATCCCCCCCACTGCACTGTTTGTTCCTTTGGAGTCTAAGTTACGCTTCTTCATATAGCAAGTGCCCAGAAAAATGTAGCCCAGCAGGTGGAGAGCACAGGCCAGAAGGGCTAGTGGGCTCTCCATGATTGCTTCCCCCAGAGCATGAGCATGCAGCAAAGTGCTGCCCTGCCCTGTGCTTTTGGAGATTTTTTTCCCTGCTACCTGTGTGTGGATACTAGGCCCCACCAGTGCTCCACACACCAATGAGCTCATCCTCCATAGGCCCTGTGAGATCACGCTCATTCCTCCCGCTGCACCAATGGGGAACCTGAGTCCATTAAAGATGAAGAGGCCAGTAATTCTATTGACAAACAGCAGCTGTGATTTCCACTCCTACACCATGCTGATGATAATGTGCCTAGCACTGTCATACTCTGACTTAGGCTCAAAAAGACTGTGGTCATTAAACAGGGCCCAAGTTTCATCCCATTTTATAGAGAATACTAGAGCCCTAGAGGCTAATGTTCCCTAAAGTCAAAATCATCACCTAACCCAGGTCTAGAATGGGGTGTCTAGTAATCTTTCTAGTAAGTAGTGATGGTTAGTCACAGAGTATGGCATCATTTCTTTAAAATCAAGCAAACATTTTCATTTTCCCAGAGTGGTCGGTTAACAGGAAATTTTCTTTCTTTCTTTTTTTTTTCTTTTTTCTTCTGTGTTCATTTTGTTTTTTTCTAAAGTGAACATGTGTTATTTATCTATAAAAATGATATTAAACCAAATCATACTGGAGACAAATCCTCTTCTCATTGATCTCACAAGAATAGCAATAGCACCAGCTGCAAACACACATGGACATCCTAAGAGTGTGGATTTGAGGATTGCATATTTTCAAAGTCCAGTGATGCCCATTTCCTCCATTATAATTTGCACGTTATTAACTGCTGCTTTTAAGACTCCTCTTCCTGTCATTGGTCATGTAGCTCTTCCCATTCCCCAGTGAGGCAGCGGTCAAGAACATAGACTTAGACTCAGGCCGACCTGGTTGAATTCTAGCCCTACTGTGGATGAGCTGAATGACCATGAATGGAATGACCAGAAACATTCTGAATCTGTTTCTTGACCTTTGCATTGGATATATAATAGCCAGAGTATATTGATTAAATGAAACGATGCATATTACACAAGCGAGAAACATCTTCCTCTTGATTACTCCATGTATGTAATTCAAAATAAGTCCTATCAAATTTGGCTTCTAAATAATTTCTTAAATCCATCCACTTTCTCCATCTCCACCACTCTCCCCCATCCAAGGTGCCAATTGTATAGCCCACATTACCACAATAGCTTCCTGACTGGTTTCCCTGCCTCTGTCTTTGCACCCTGCCATTAGTCTTCTCACTGAACGCTAAGGGATCTTTTCAGATACAAGTTATCTGTCATTTCAATGGATTACCCCTGCGCTTAGATAAAGAGCAAAATCCTTCATAAGGCCTGCATTGTTTTGCCTCTCCAAGCTTGTCTTGAGATATTCTTTTTCTCCCTGAATATATTCCAACCAGTTACTCTTCTGTCAGTTCCTCAAAACCCTCAAAATCTCAGATGCTGTGCACATTCTCCTTTCTCTAGAAAATGTTTCTCCCTGTAGTCACCACTCCATATTGACCATTCCCAATACCAACATGAATTCCCCAGGAAGCCTTCCTCGGTCCTACATCGATGTCAGAGAACTCTAGGTCTGTTGTACACTCTCAGAGCACTCCAGACATTTCTTTATATATAAACAAATAGAACACTGTTTGTATTCATAAATGTATGATTATGTTATTGCTTTCTGTTTCTCCCAAAACACTGTAAGCTTCATGAAAAGCAATGTTTATCTCATATGTCTTTCCTTATATACAGGACAGTACCTGGCATGCATGGTAAATATTTATTGATTCAATGAGCAAATGAATAGTAGAGTGTTTCCATAGTGTACACTGACATATTATTATCATAATTAATATTTTCCACCTAAAGGTATTTAAAAGTGGATAAAGTCTCCCTTATATGTCTTTAAAGAAAATTCACTTTTTTGCAAGTAAAATAGAAATTAGACTCAATTTGAAACTCTGGGTTTGAGACCCTGGCTTTGTCACCTTAGCCACGTGGTTTCACATCTATGGTTAAATGAACTGATAAGTTGGTATGATTAGCATGGTACTTGGCACATGGTAAATATTAAGTAAATGTTTTAGTCTTTCTATCAACATTATAAACAGTCCCAAAGTTTCCTCCAATGATCTATGTGGCCTTTAAAACACTCTGTAACCTCTTTGATTGTTGTTTTATCATCTTTAAAATAACAGTCCCATTCTCCTCACATGGCTCTTTTAAAGATCAAATGAATTAGCAGAGAGAAAATCTGCTTTGAAATTATAAAGCAAGCTATAAATATGGAACCCACTATTTCCAACCCTAAAAACACAGGCATGAAGTAGACATATTCAGTCAAAATCCCAATGGCCTTTTCTTTATTTTCTCTTCCTGATAGACTTGGCGGGGGTGGGGAGGGGGCCAGTAATGAGAAGTGGTTCCACACACCTGGCAAACAGTGATTTCACATAGTTGATAATTGAAACTATATGCATGAGAATATAAGCGGGGGAGGTGAGAAATTAATAGAGAGAAATATAGTTTAAGAACCCAGGGTCTAGCATGATAATGCCTAGATCGAATCTCTTCTCCACAGCTTTCTAGCAATACCATCTTAGGCAATTTTCTTAATCTGCTTATCCATAAAAGTGAACCAATCATAGCACCTGCCTCATAGATTTCCATGAATATTAAATTATGACTATAAATCATTGAGAAAATGCCTGGCCCGTGTTATAGACTTAGTAAGGGTCAGCCATCACTGAGGTTGTAATTATTTTCATTGTTGTTCTCATTATCATTAATTTGTTAACTATCAATAATTGGGATATCATTATTCAAGGATTTAAGAAAATAGGCAGTTAAAACACATCTAATAAACTAATTCTTTCAAGGTGGCATATTTGGATTTGTAGGCAAAGAAATTGTTTTCCTAATGTGTTACTTTAACCAGTCCTATCAACTCAGTTTGAGTAACACAAGTGCCAGGTGGCTAAGATACTTTCTTTGAAACAGAGAATTTATGGAAAAATGTCCAATTAACAATAGTTTCATCCTGCACTGCGGAAATCACACGTTTTGTGATAAAACTTCATCTAAGCAAGCATGCTCCCTTCTCAAGATAAAGATTCCATGTCCCTAGATAATTGCCCAGTATGAAGGACTTGGAAGAATTCTTGTGTAACTGAAAGTCCTGCTGAGTTACAAGCATGTTTTCTCTACTTAGAGTTGTCACCTGTCCAGTTCAGCTCAATGACCTTTACTCAATGGTTTTCGAAATAGTGGGTTCCAACCCTAAAAACACAGGGGAAAATCAGTGACCTCTTGTTCTCTTGGGAGTTAGATAGTGTCCTGTATACAATTAACTCTTAAGTTTAACTGCTTACAGTAGGTATCCATTTAAAAAAAAATCAAGGGCTGGGAATGTGGCTCAAGCAGTAGCGCGCTCGCCTGGCATGCGTGGGGCGCTGGGTTCCATCCTCAGCACCACATAAAAATAAAATAAAGATGTTGTGTCCACCGAAAACTAAAAAATAAATATTAAAAAATCAAAACAATATCTCCTTATCAAGAAAACGACATTAGGAAACTCTGAGAATGTTTTCTATAATATTAAAAATAATAATAACAGATGACAAATATTCGAGCACCTGTGAGCCAGGCCCTTGGCTGACGACTTCACTTGCTTCCCATCCTCTGGCTCCCACAATAGCCCTATGAAGTAATTTAATTTTACAGATTAAAAGCTGAACTGTTAAGTAACTTACCTGATATTGTTTCATAAAGCTATTAAAGTGACAGATCTGGGTTCATACCTTGGTCCAAAATATATGTTCTAAACCATCTAGCTATACTATCCAATTTAATATGTTGTTATGTTAATGTTTGCTATTTAGGATATGTATTAGTAATTGATCATATTGTTAACATTTTCCCACATGAAGAATAATACCCACAAATCTTATTTGGATCTAGAATCAAAGGCTAAAGACCTAAAATACTAAAGTGTAATAACTATTTCCTCTAGGGGCCATGTCAATTAAAAGCCTGGCAGACCTCCAAATCCAAGGCCTCCACCTAGGAGTCTCTGATGAACCCCTTTCCAATATTCCCCTCCTTAAGACACAAAAGAAGATAAAAATGTCTTATAAATACTGACAACTAATGCCAAGAATCAATCACGGACAACTCTGAGAGGAAGTTCCACTAAGTACACGTCTGTGATATTGAACAGAAGCATGTGATTAAGTGGCCCAAGACTGCTATACTCCAAACATAATAAAGCGAAAGGCCCTCATGTTTATGGCAAGAGGTAGGAAAATGTCACTTCTACACTATCTTTCTACTAATTGAAAAAATCCCTAACACATGGAAATATCCATTTGTCTTTTGCCACTGTTTCTATGCCCATTCAGATAACATAACTACCACAAAACAACTATGTAGTGATGTTTCATTGTATCAGCTATTAAAACCAGCCCAACTAGTAAAACCAAAAAGAAAAGAAAAGAAATGAAGTCCAAGCAAGCTGATGATTTTTTTGTGTGTTCCATCTGCTCAGAATATTAGGCTGTCAGGCACTGGGGTAAGAAAAATTCTTATCACAGACCAGCAGAATAGCAGAAAGATCAATATGATATGACAAGAGAAAACTGCAAACAGGGGGCAGGGGGACAAATTAAACAGAACAGAAATTAGCAAAATGTTCTGTGTGACAATAAATATAAGTGATTTAAATTCCCTTATTGGGACACAAAGATTCTCAAATGGGAGTAAAAAATTAAATCCAAATATCTGCCACCTCTAAGAAACATACTTAAAAATGTTGAAGTTAAAAGTAAAAGGAAGGACAAAGAGTTATTAAATAGAATAAAATGAAAAGCAGGAAAGATAATATTAATTTCTAGCAAACTAGGCTTGAGGACAAAAGCAATTAAAGAGGGGAAATAGACTATGTTTATATTATTCATTATATTATTTCTGTTGATAAACTGGAAACTGGCACAATGAAGATATAGTAGTAATTGATCCCTTTATGCACCAATTAACCTAATATCAAATAATATAAAGTAAAACCTGTTAGAACAGGAGGGAGAAAATGACAAGATCACAATGTACGTGTGTGTAATGTGAACACAGATTTATCTAAATCTGATAGTTCACTTAGACAAGAAGTGATGACATGGAGAATTTGGATAAATAAGATTAGTAATATTAAAGCTAGTAGACAATATTGACCCTTACAAATATAACATGTGCCATCTTTTAGAGCATTCATAAAACCATCTCCAAAACATACATGGCATTGTGCATGTGTGTGCGCACGCACGCGCACACACACACACAACAGTAGTTCCAAAAGTGAAGGTCACATGGCTTTCCTGTCTAGCCACATGCAATAAAGCTAGGAAATAATAACAGAAAATGGTCAACATCATTCTTAATGGCAAACAAGAACAAGTTCCATTAAAATCAGTAATCATGTAAAGATGCCCACAATTGCCATTACTATTTAATGTTCTCCTGAAGTTCTAATGAACTCCAAAGATATAAAACAGAAATTCAAGGTGTTATTATTGTTTGTTTTTGTTTGTTTGTTTGAGGCAGAATTGGGGATAGGGATTGAACCCAGGGGTGCTCTACTACTGAGCTACATCCCCAGCCCTTTTTATCATTAGTTTTAGACCTAAGTCTGGGAGGAAGTGTAAGGTTAGGGGAGGGTTGATTAAAAACAGAACAGGTGATAATTATTGCTGAATTTTGAAGGGTGGTGGGATTATATGAAAATTTGCATGGGGGTAGAGGCCACTACTAGAGAAAAACAATGCACAAAATTCCAGATGAAAGAAAAAAGCCCAGGTATTGAAAGAGCGATCAATTCAGTATGGCTGACAGGAAGCAGCAACATAGACTTCTTCCCGGTCATATCTTCTAAACCTAGAAAAGTGCATGGCACTTAGTAGGTACTTAATAAATATTTGTAGGCTAAATGAATCTTACAAATACAGATTGAACTAATACCAGCTAGTAGGAGACACCAACAGGGGAAAAAATAAATTGTAGCACAACATGATAATTGGCATGATAGAAGTTTGTATGGAATGCTAAAAAAGAAGCCAAAATCCCAATCTGGGGACTTTCAGAGAACACTTCAAGAAGAGAGGGATCTAAGCTTAATCTTGAAAACCAATTAGAAATTCACCAGGAAGAAGTGGGAACCTCTCAGAGAAGTAGACAGCACCTTCAGAAACATCCAGATGAAAGAAGAGCCCCAGTGGATTCCATCCAAAGTAATCGGAACCAGAGTTCAAAGACTTGGCAAGACTTGAGCTGGTGGGGCAGGTAGAGGATAGACCGTGGTAAGGAAATGCTCTTCGTTTTCAATTGGCATTTAATTAGCAATAGTGATATTCTAAGTTTCTGTGCTTCATCCACTTGTACTACTCAAAGTCTTTAAGTTGACTAGTTAATTATTGGCTCTCTAGGGATATTGCTGTGAAAAGAAATGAAGGGTTGAATGGGTTTTGTTTCCCCCAGTGGGCATCTTCTCCACCCTCCCCTCCTTTACATTTGCTTTATGGCTCAACTCTTAAAATGCTGACTTTTCTAAAAAGAAGCATACACTGGTGGAAAGGGTTAATTCTGGAGAACTTTAATGTTATGCACAGACCTTTAGCCTTTCCTGACTCAATCTGTTGCCTTAGGTGGTTCTTCTGGGTGCTTGTCAATATCTGAAAAATACATCAATCAGTATTTTTGGAGAGTCTACTTGATTGCACTTTCTAGTGAAGTGAGAGTTAACCCAGAGACCCTTTTAGTTTTCACTCTCCAGGCTAAAATTCTTTATAAAATACAATAGCGTATTTTTCTGCCACAACAAGGGGTTATGCTGAATCATTTTTTAATGTCTGAGGATTTGCTGAGTTCACAGATTATTGTCCAGAGCACTGGTTTATGACTATCTACGACTTTAAATTTAGAAGCAGGAGAAAATTAACATTTATTGAGCACTGTACCATGTGCCAGGCACTTGCCTGACATTTCCAAACACATTCATCTACAGCCTTCCAAGTATAGGTGTTGTTAGCCTAGTTCTCCAGGACCTCCTAAAAAAATTTTTTTTAAAGGAAGAAAAAGAAAAGAAAGAAACTGAGACTCAAAGAGTTTACAAATTTTCTCATGTTGTAAAACTACTCCAAGGTGACTCCAAATCCCATATCTTTTGTTTGAATCTAAATTAGAGAGAAATCCCCTACAAGACAGGGGATCATCAGCATACCTGGTAACTATGGACTTCCCTAAATCCATCCATGACCCCCACATTCTGACACAATTTCCAGGATGGGGCAGGAAAGGGGGAAAATACAAATGCTTTGAGAAGTTGTCCCAGTTTATTTTGATATATCAAGTAATACTTCTGAGAAAAACTGATTTCAATTCATATCTTTGTGGTTACCAATTACTCTATTAAAATAACCAGCAAGCAAGAAACAATGCACATTTCAACTTAGTGCCATTTAAAATGATCAAGGTGTTTTGTTTGCTTTGCTTTAGAATGAATTACCTTGTTCCTACGGGTTCTGTGGATTAAATGAGGACAATGAGCTAAACTTGAACAAAATTTACAAATATGAACTTAAACTTACAATATCACTATAAACTTATTAGAAGATCAATAATCTCCCATGCACACAGATGGTTTGTCACACTCTGCTCTACCCCTACCATGCTGTACTTTATGTGCTAGAATACAGTAGTAGATTAAGGGATCATTCATTTATCCCTCTCTCCCTGCGTTCCCTCCTTCATTTGTTCATGTATTGAACACCTGAACGGGCTTTGGTACTACAGAAGACTGCAAAGCTGGTTACCTTTGCTCCCCTTTCATTTTAAATACTCTCTGTTCCTCTCCCTTGCTCATGAAGGAACATGAGCACTGTGCCATATCTATACTGTGGATCAGGCCTCTGAGGAGTTGCAGTTGAACTAACTTCATTCCTGAATATGGAGATAGTTGCTCTCTTTGATTTATTTCTTGCCTGACTCTTTGAGTCCATGGTGGTAAAAACTAAAGAATTCACTTGTTTACATTATTTCCTCAATCATCACACATAAGCGGGTTAGGCAGTCACCTGCACAGGATAGATGAGATACAGTCACTAAATTCTTTCTATAACAAGCTATCACATGACTAAAGTGCCACCAGTGGGCACAGCATGTCACTTACGTTATGAGTGAATTAGTTTACTGGATCATCAGTCTTCTTTATTGAAGAAGTGAAGTTCCAAGGTAGTCTGAGAAAGTGTATTTGAGTTGTAAGGCAGCATTTATTTGGGTAATCCACAATAAATGATAGTTGTTTTCCCCCTTTGAAGACGAAATCAACAAAGGTCATATAAGTCTTCAACCTAATTTAAGTGCTTCCTGTCTCCAACAACCATCTCCAAAGAAGGTAGAAAGGCAGTACAATCGTTTGCTATAAGCTCCCTGAAATTAGTTTAAGAATATCTCCAGGCTGGGCGTGGTGGCACATCCCAGCAATTCACGAGGCTGAGGCAGGAGGGTTGCAAGTTTGAGGTCAGCCTGAGCAACTTGGCAAGACTCTGTCTCAAATACAAAGATGAAAAGAGCTGGGGATGTATCTCAGTGGTTAAGCACCCCTGGGTTCAGTCCCCAGTAGCAAAATATATATTTTTTTTTTCTCCAGGTATTTTTAAAGCATCTTTATTTGGGTATAAATATACCCTTTAAAGATCTTTAAGTGACTAGAGGTCATGCCTGTCTTTTTCATATTCAGTCAGGTTTTATGAAAACATATTCTGCAAAACATTAATTCCTAAATATCTGGAGAAAATAAATTTGTATGGCTAAGCAGGACAGGAATCTGCTGTACTAACCAGAGTTCCACCTATTGTCTGTCAACATCTCTAGCATGCTGTCACCCTTGTGATCCTCCAAGAACTGCTTCAGAGTAAGCAATACTTCCCAGTCTTGCTGGGGGACCTAGAGCCAGTTACTTTATTTCTGATGAACTTCGGTCTCAGTCTCATCACCTCCAAAATTAAGAGGTTAAATGAGATTCTTTCAGCATTTCCTTTCATTTTCCATCTCTAATAGTCTATGACACTTATTCATTGAAACAGATGTTTCCCTGAGATTCATTTTAGCATCTCTAATCAGGAAATTCAAAATTCAAAATCCAAAATTCTCCCAGACCCCAAAAACTTTTTGAAAACCAACATAATTCCACACTATGAAACTTTATTTCATGCACAATGTTTTTTTAAAAAAAAATTTTAAAATATCGTACAAACCAACCTTCAGGCTATAAGAAACATAAATGAATTTCATGTTGAGACTTGGACCCCGTCTCTAAGATATCTCATTGTGCATATGCAAATATTCCAAAATCCAAAAATAGCCAAAGTCTGAAATTCTTCTAGTCCCAAGCACCTCAGATAAGAGATATTGGATCTGCTTTACCTGTCACATTTCTCCATTATCTAGTAAAACACCACTTCCCCTCCACATTACTGTGGCATGTCAGGATGAAATGAAGACTGTCTATCAGGGAAGCTTCAGAAAGAAAGTTTATAATCATTTCCAACCGGATGAGGGAAAAGGGGTGGAGGACTGCCTGAGACTGTTATTAATTATGATAACAGCAATAAAAACTGCAGCTCCTTTTTGTTCCTTTCCATCCTTACCACTTTTAGCATTGATCTTTATCTGAAATGACAAACATTTTCTATGACAATTTGCTTCCACCCAGAACATCTGGTATCTGGCCAGCAACTGTAAATTGATGCTCCCCGCTCTAGTGTCTGACTCAGGGAAGGGGCTGGGGGGATGGTGGGAGCAGAGGCACTGTGGCCACGGAGACAGACGCTGCTGAGACATTTAAAATGCACGCTCCCCTAATAGGAAACAGAGCAGACTGTGATAGAGAGAAGGGGAATGAGAGAAGCTGTGTGAATGGGAGCTGGGCAGGGGGGAGGGGCAGCCAGCTACCAAGGGATCAGTCTGGACCTGCCCAAAGGCCTGAAAGGATGGAACAGGAGTGGGGTTGCCTGATAAGATAGTGATAGCAAGCCATGTGATAAAAGAAGTCTAGCCTGCTGCAGCAAGTCTAGAAGGCAAGTATGGAATCCCCTAATCCGGACAGCAAAGGGTGACAGAAGAGGACCAGAAGGCTAGGTAGAGAAGGAGGGGTTGTGAAAGGCCACGTGGTCTGGAGCAGACAGCTAGGAGCATCCTTACCTCGCCAGCTTCCTATGGAGATGTGCTCCTTTTACTTATGGGGAACCCATTGAGGCATTCAGCCCACCAAACTAAAGGCTGATTGGTTAAGACATATTTAACCTCACAGGTGGACAGATTCACCAGAAGGAATTTGGCAGGAAACACTGTTGTTTATATCAAGGTGTTGTTATAAAAAAAAAAAAAAAAAAAAAACAGAACTCAAAAGGAGTCCCAGACCCCACTCATTTCTACTGGACTTCAAACACTTAACTAGAAGTTTTCTGGACGTTCCCTGAGCCATTCAGCAAGAGCTTATGGAAAACCTATCATGTTCTAAGCTGGGGTGGGAAAAAACCAGGTCCTGAGGGTACTGTGGGCCTAAGGAACTAATGCATTAGCAATTTCCTCATGTGTGGACTAGACAAAACCTCCACCTTGCCTGCCTCACAGGTTTATGGTGAGGATCTCAGGGACAAGAGCAGATGTGCAAGCAAAGCTGTTCAACATGGAAAAATGATACAAACAGGAAGAGATTAATGTCATTACCCATGTAATTCTGAGTCCTAATACTTTAGGTCTGAAGTTAACCCAAATTCAGTTCTGCATCTTGACTCTTCTTCTTTAAAAGTTTTCTAGATTACTAGGCAATCCTTTCAAGTACTTAGCATAAAAGGACCTAGTCTCCATCTTTAAAAAATCACTGGGCATCTGATTCAGATGGCCTTTATTAATCCCCTTGTAACTAGGAAGAATGTGCCTAAAATGATGTCTGTTGAGTTGGCCTAAGACAAAAAGCATTGCCTTGTCCAGCCCAGAAACCATGTTAAACGTCAAATGCAATGATGAAAGGGAACAATTTTAGCCCAGAGATTTTATGCTTAGCATCCCTAGGATTGCTCAAATTCAAAAGGTGTTCAGCAGAGACTGGGAACCCTGAGCACTGTGTGCCAGATGGTGGACCCCACCAACAGGCTCAGGAAACACCACGCCCTTGGGGCTCTGCAGCTGCCACACACTTCCCGACCCTGGGAGCTTGCCAAGGGCCATCAGCACCCTCACCCAACACGCTCCTGCTACGAAGGTAGGCACTGGGAATCTGTTAAAGGATTGTGAGAGATTAGACCTGGCCCAAGCTTACCATCATTTTCAAGCTGGATCCTGCTGCCCACTGCCTGTGAGAATAGGGTTTTTTGGTTTTTAATTGTGTAAAGATTAAATACAAAATTACCATTTTTACACAAAACACAAAATTACCACTTTAACCTTTTATGAGGGCACAATTGAATGTTGCTAAGTACACTCACATTGCTTTCCAACCATTACCACCATTCATTTCTAAAACTTTTTCATGTGAAGCTCTGTACCCATTAAACAGTAACTCCTCATTCCCCCACCCCCAGGGTCTAGGAATCTCCCTCCATTCTACTTTCCACCACTATGCATTCGACTAGTCTTAGCTGCCTTATGTAAGCAGAATCACAAGGTTCATCCACACTGCAGTGTATGTCAGAATTCCCATTCTCACTGAGAATAAGTAATATTCCATTGCATTGATATGCCGTGTTTTGTCAATCTGTCCACCTATTGATGGATATGTAAGTTGTTTGCACCTTTTGGATATTTCAAAAAAAAATGTTGCTATAAACATAAATGTGTAAATATCTGTTCAAGTCCCTGTTTTTGACACCGTGGGGTCTATAACTAGAAGTAAAATTGCTGGATCACATGGTAATTCTGTATTTAGTCTTTTGACAAACCACCACCCTGCCTTTCCCAGAAGTTACACACCACTGAACATGCCCACCAGCAATGCATGAGGAGTCCAGTGTCTCCACATCCTGACCAAAGCCTCTTATTTTTATGTGTGTATGTGCATAGGCACACATATGAATAGCCATCCCTAGTGAGTGTGAAGTGGTATCTCATCGTGGTTTGGATTTTCATTTCCCTAATGATTATTGATTGATCATCATTTCATGTGCTTATAGAGGATAGGCTTTGAACCAGGACTTTGCCTCTTCTCTAAACTTCTCCTCACTTGTGGCTACCTCTTCTAAATGGGCACACGTCTCTCTTGAATTCCTCCTCTAACTGCTATAACAACATACTTTTCCAAGTGTCACCTATCAGAGGCCCCACTGTCCTGGGATCAAATCATGGTTTTTTTCAGTCTGTTTCTCAGTGAGTTTGCAGGCTGTGAGCACACACAGACTAGAAGGAAGGGGAAGTTGGCTATGCCTGGGGCAGCCAACCACAGTTCTAAAAGTTGTCACCAAAAAAATCCAATGACGGGTCAGTGTGTTTTCAGAGAACCAAGAGTTATGTCATTTATCCATTCATTAAGAGAACTTGGAGTGTGTGCTTGTGAGGAGCACTGGTCTAGCTGCCTGAAGAGGAAGACAATGGCAATATCATCTCTTGGCCTTTGGAGGGCTTGGTCAATGGGGGTCAGATGAGCTCAGTCCAGAAGACCAAAGACCTGACTTTATATGTAGCTCTTTATTTGTTACCTCATTCTATTCTTATTATAATTAGGCCATAGTGACCCACATAAATAGTAATGTCCTAGGGCAATATAAATAGTGACTAAGAGTATGAGCTCTAAAGATGAAAAGCCCAAGATCCAAAAGCACTTCCTGTGTGACTAGACAAAGTTACTCAAACTCTTTTAGCCTCAGGTTTTGTCTTGTTTTTGTTTTGGGTGCAAGGGGCAGAGCACAGAGGCACTTAACCTCTGAGCCACATCCCTATCCCTTTTATTTTTTATTTTGAGACAGGGTCTCACTAAGTTGCTTAGGGTCTTGCTAAGTCGCTGAGGCTGGTTTTTTTTTTTTTTTTTGGTTTGGTTTGTTTTTATTTTTTGTTGTTTTGTTTTGTTTTGTTTTTTACAGTAATTGAAGAGAGCATTTATTTAATTACAGATACTTTCCTTTATTATTATTTTAGAAGAAATGCTGTGCTATTACATAAACATTAAATATAGTATCTTTATAATTTGCATGATGTGTGGTTGAACCTATACTCTAAAATAAACCAGAGCCATAATTACATAACTTTCATAGTTAATACCTAATATTTTCACCAAATACAACCATCTATTATTTTATCTGTAAATATGTTATTATATCAACACTTTTTAGTCTCTAATATATAGTGAATTCTTTTTTTGTTTATTCTAATCAGTTATACATGACAGTAGGAAGCTCTTTAATTCATTGTACACAAATGAAGCAGAATTTTTTGCTTCTCTGGTGGTACATGAAGTAGAGTCACACCATTTGTGCAACCATACGTGTACCTAGGGCAATGATGTCCCTCTCATTCCACCAACTTTCCTATCTCTTTGCCCCCTCCCCTTTGCTGCATTCAAAGTTCCTGAGGCTCATTTTGAAATTGCAATCCTCCTGCCTCAGTCTTCTTAAACACTGGGATTGCAAGTATGTGCCACTGAGTCTGGCTTCTAATAATTGTTAAAGGGTGTGAACTTATAAAGTACTTAGCATAGTGCCTGATGCATAGTAAAAACTCAAATGTGTTAGCTATCATCACCATTACTATTAGATTAATATATCGTTTCTTCGTTTATTTGAAATTTTTTCATTTTTTGGTTTTGGTTTGGTTTCTGATCAGGAAAGGAGAAAAGGCTCATGTTGGATTGTTTGTTTTTTCCCCATGAGGTCCTTCTAAAATTAAAATGTCAAGGACTCCCACACCTCCCCTGGAGAGCATCTGTAAACACTGTATTGGGCATCACCTGAATATGAGAATAATATGTCCCATAGTCAAAATTTTAAAAATAGAATTTTAGCAAAATCATTGCTTCTCCATTACACATGAACTGAAGAGCGATGTGACTTGATAATTTTTAAAAACTTTTTCCCTCCAAGAATTTAATTTATCAAATTGAGAAAGAGTGTCACTAAAGACTACTTCTTACAAATAGTCTTGAGTGACTATAGTCAAAGCCCAACTTGAGAGGACATGGAATCCCCAGAAGTCAGTAAAAAGAAAAGCCTCAAGCCAGAAGGAGCTCTCAGACTTTGGAGGTCTGTTTTCCTTGGGGAACCTGTATGTCTGGGTGACATCAGGTTCCTAAGCACTTGTGCTTGGGTACAAATTTAGCATCTGAGACTTCAACTGAAATTGGTCCTGGGCAGCACAGCAGTGAAACATCTCTCTCCTTGGAGACAGGTGAGGACTTGCCAACCACCACTAAGGAATCTGGATCATAGAGAATGAGATTTTGGTTTCAATTCTAAGCTGTCCACACTTTACTTTTGGTTATAAAAGCATGCATTTCAGGAACTCAGTTCCCCCAGATGGTGACTTTTTTTTCCCTGGTGTTCCAAGGTCTATCCAAAAGACACACATAAAGAAGAAAGTTTGCTCCCAGAGTCTGCAATTATATTTGGCAGTTCTGGGGCAAATGAAGTTAAATAGAAAGGAAGCAAACCTTTTCACAGTGTTATCTTTGAGTAAGGCCACCTTGAAGTACTCCATTTCATTTGCATTGTCAGTGAGATTCCAAAGAGAGACAACATTCTCCTGCCTCCCAAATGAAGAGTGGCAGTACCTTGAGTTCAATCAACTAGAAGTCAGGAACACCAAGTGTCTCCACCTGTGAAACCGTCACATCCATCCTCACCACCTGCTCCAGGGGCTGGCACTCTTTCCTGAGAAGAGCTTGGGATCCAGGAGCAAAAGGTGTGATGCTCAGGATTAGGTTCCTACCACAGGGTAACATATGGAGAGGGAAGGAAAGTGTATAGATACGTATGTTTCTGTTTAAAAACTCTGTGTGCAAGGCTGACTTTTATCTTATTTTGCCTTTAAGCTAAACTGCATGGGTCACATTTAGAGCATATGTTGTTATCACTCGCCTTTTTTAGCTTAAGAAAATTGAGTGAATAACGGGTATTGTTTTCCTGTTCTCCGGGCTCAGGATGGTTGTGTGCATTTAGAAATCCCTTACTCAACACTCAAAATAGTAGATTCTCTCATGATAATGTGGAAGGTGAGAGTCTTTAGTATGCGACTCCCCATTCTCTCATCCCCGGATATTAGGGATCCAGCTTGGGGTATTTTGAAATTGGCAGAGTATTACTTTACAAGTGAAAAATTCATTTCACTCTCCTTGATAAAAAAGAACAGACAATGCAAACATCGCCCTCTTGGATAGCCATATGCCTCTCACTAACAGCCCCTTAATTGGTCTACTGTGCTTTTCACTTCTTGCTTCTTCCCTATAATGAGCTTTCGCATTCGTGGTTGTAACGTTGTAGACTCTGGCCAAGGACACCAGCCTGTAAGAGTGTTAGGGAAGAATCTGCACTTCTGCAGAAGGTTCCTTTCTTAATTTGATTTTAATTAGAAACCAGGTGGTGCCCACCAAAAGGTTGGTGGTGTTCCTTGGGTGTAAGATGTGAAATGGGTTTAAGTAACACTGTATTAGTCATGAGGCAGAAATGGAGTAATGTTGACATGACTTGAAAGTAGCATTGTTGAGTAAATGAATATGTGAGAAGCACTTGCTAAACTAAATGAGTTTTGCAGTTGTATGCACATTTGTGTAATCCTGTTTATTGATGCCTGAAACAATTTGCAAAATAGAAACAAATCCACGAAGAAGAAATATGTTTGGAATTATTTGTTTATATGACAATTTAAAAAAAAAACACACAGGAATCCAACTGCTACATTTCATGCACTAAATATACCATATGTGGAAGCTTCCCCTCAGAAAATGCGACAGCAACCTTTACTGTCTGAGGCAGAACAATACAGAACAACCCTATGGCTTTAACTTGCTTATACCCCTGCTTTAACATGAAAGTTGGTTTTGTAAATTTTTTAGTCTAGCAGATTATCAAGATACCTATATTATTGTTGTCTTTTAGGTTTATAAGCTGATAAAAAGATACCTAACTTCTCTTAATGCAGTATGAGTAAAATTAATGACTCTAATAGAAAAATACATATTTGCATATTTCCTTTAAAAAGTCCATGGATTTTTAAGGAAAAAATTTTAAGGAGATACACACACAAAAAAAAACATATTCAAAAAATACAAGCTATTATTTACACACACACATACACACATACACTGGCCAAGTACAATTCTTAAGCACTTTATAAATATCAATCCATTTAGCTCTCATTACAATTCCTCAAAGACTACCATTATTCCCAGTTGATGGATGAGGAGAGGGAGGCACAGAGAAAGAAGTTCAGTAATTTGTTCAGTCACACAGCTGGTAGGTAAGGGAGCCCAGGTTCAAAGTCAGGCAGTCTAGCCCAACATTCATGCTTTAACCACATTTGCCTCTCCACAGAGCTGAGACTCCACACAGAAGGATGTTTTTCTTCTTATGCACTCTCAGGTTCCTGCTTTAATTTGTCATCTAGACAGCAGCATTTTATTTTTGGAGCTCAGATGCTAGCCACGGTCTGCCTCTGCTCCTACTGGCTGTCCCTGAACCCCTGGGATGCTCCCTCTCATACCCATGTCTCTGGGCCTCTGCTTCTGGGGAGCAACACTTGTTGCTGTCTGACTCAGTTAGGAAACACAAGGAGCCTTAGCACTGCCAGCTGCAGTTCCAGACTGGATCACTTCTCCAGATTTGAGGTTAATCAACTGCAAATTCCATTAGCTTCATACAGAGTGAAAATAAAGAACAGACGGCTTCGTGTGGGAGTCTGAAGTCAGGTGCAGCTCCTCCAGGCTGGTGGGCAGGTACCTGTTTTTCTTTCCCCTGCCTCCAAGGAACAGGGCCTTTGATAGGGAAGTAGATCAAAGAAGAATTATTCCAGAAAGGCCTCTGCTGCTGGAAAAGCTCTTAGAGTACACCCCCACCTACACCATAGATTCTTTTTTTTTTTTTTCCTGGAAGATGTAGAATTGGAAACCCCTGTTCCTTATGTTTTGGCCACTGTGAGAGTGTTTCCTAGGTGTGCTGTGGTATGCAGCTGTGTTTGTGTAAAGTGCTAACAACTAGTTTCTCTGCCCACTGGATGATGGTGAAGACTGGGGTTCAAAAAGGCTGCTCTGGCTTTCAGGTGGTCCTTACTTGAGCCTGTGGGCTTCTTTTCATAGGTCCTGGTGTAGAATGGCTTTAAAATACAAAATAAAAGCCACTTTCCAAAGATCGCTGATGTTTTTCAAAGAAGAACAAAAGTGAACTTGCTAAGACATATTCAAATACAAGCTGTTAGTTTCTCATTAATCTAAGTTGCCCAAACAAAAGCTCTGCTGGTAGAAAGAAAGACGTATTATATAGCAGTGTCGAGGATGCTAGCAATTTTCTTAAAAATGCACAGTTCCATTGGTCTCCTTATGGGAAGCTTCCCCCTGATCAGGTGAGAGTTCAATTTCCGTTTGACTTTTTAAATGCCATATGGTCATTATATAAACCCTTTTCACTTTCCTTGAATCCCTGCCCCATACCACTGGCTGGGTTACTGTTTTGCTTTTCTTATTTCCCCTTGTTTAATTGCTTATCTCTTCTTACCCCCAGATTAAGAAAAATATTGTCACTGTTAAAAATGGAAGGAAAATGCAATAACTCCATTGGTGGGAACTTATAAGCTAACCAACCCCAATCACAAACAGTCCCTTTCTAATCATAGTTTGTGGTGGAATGAAAGATGCAATTGTCTGGAAGGGATGAATATGGGATCCATGCTGGCTCAGGGGTCAGAGGTCATTGCATGCAAAGGTCCCTTTCTCTCTGGCACGGCTCCCTTTGTATAGCATAGTTTGGCAGCTATCTCCTTGCACTTCGGCTACCTGCCAGTGCAGCTGGTACTGTGTCTGGTGCAGACAACAAAGCGTCACTCAGCAACCAGCAGCTCTGCATGGGGCCGCTTTTCTCAGATGACAAAGAAAGATGGGCTATACATTCTACCATCGCTGCCCATTAAAAGGACTCTTAAATTGCATTGCTACAAGTTATTGTTAATTATGTAGTAGTCACTGGAGCTGTAGGAGCTTTCCGGGGAGGACAGTGCTGCTATATGCTGGGAGAGGCAAGTGGGGGAGGGTGAGATGTTGAGAGAAGGGGTCGGGTATGAAGCAGGGACTGGTGGTGGAGGGGAAGCTCATCTGCAACGTAAATCCCAAGTGGCATGAATAGGGTGAGCCCTTGCTTCTGAGGATGGGCTCTGAAGGTTGGTAATGTGACTGAGGAAGAAGGAATCAGTCGGCTGAAAGAATCTGATATATGCAGTTTGGAAATTGTCCTGCCCACCCTACATTCAAAAAGCAGCGCCAGAGGTTTCCAGCATTTTTATTTTTTTAAGAATAATTTTAAGCAATTTATCACTTGGCTGTAATGCATTCGCTCTGGGCTGAAATCAATAAGTCCTGCAATGTGGAGATAAGGCCTGTTTGAAGGTTAAGGAAAGAGGACCACAGGTTGCCTATTGTCAAATAGCCAGAAAATTAAAATTAAGGAGATGTGTTTACCCCATGCGGCCAGCTGGGGTAGGAATACAGCTCAATGGGTGTTACTCACGTGTTTCAAGGGAGCACTCTTTGAGATGTTTTTACTGCAAGGGTCCAGGTCCATCTACTGACATTAGAAAAAAAAAAAAATAGTATATCCACGTGCCCCCAAACAGGGGAAGCCTCTGCACTACTTCTGTCCAATTCCTTTGTACTGTTTTGAGTCGCTATTTGTTTTCTCATTCACTGTCCCTCTAATGACTCCTAAGGCAGTGACTCAGGTTTTCAGGTCTGGTAATTCATTTGTGTGTCCCTCAACAAAGAATAAAAACACACACGGTTTCCAAAAAAGGGGTTGGTTGTGGGGCTTTATCAGTCTTCTTTGGCTGATTTTGAGGTTTTTGGCCATTGAAAGGAGATGACGCTGCTCGCGCAATGTCTGGCAAGTTTTTCATGATATGTACCAAACTCCAGCAGGGAGAGGATCCCAATTCGGTGTTATTTCATCGCAACGACACAGCAGCGCTACGTTTTGCTCCTCCCCATCCCCCATGCTGCACCCCCTCCGTCCCACACCCCAACCCCTCCTGCCAATCCTCTCCAGATTAAAAGAAAATCCAAGGGGACAGGGTACAAGGGGGGCAGATGAAAGTCCACAGTCTTTAGTTTCTATCTTTCCTTCTCGTGTCTAATTTTTCGCTTCTTGGTTGCTCTGATCTCAACTATTTGCAATAGTTATATATAATTTAACATTATACAAAAGTATTGTCATATCAAACATAGTGAAATGGATTCCAAAAACACCATCTGGTATTTGGGGATGCACTGTGAGTTGGGAACGTGAGAAGAGATATTCTTTGCCACTTTGCTTGGGACCCAGCCATTAGCAGTGTAATTGCCAAGAAAAGGTGACAGGCTCCAGGCTTAAAACAAGTGGGTTCCTCCCCCTGTGCCTATTAACTCTTGTGAGTCCTAAACCACATTTAAAAAGACTCTGAGGACAGAGCAATTTAGAACAAAAAGGTGGGGGGAGAGAAGGAAACGAAAGAAAAAGGGCTGCAGAATGTAATGAAAAATAGCAAAAAAAATAAAATAAAATAAAATATCCACCATGCCGCTGTTGTGGTTTAATTAAGAAAAACAGAATAAGAGGAAATAAAGTGAGTCAGAGACAGGAGGGGGAGGACAGGGGATCAGGTTAATTGTGCTTTAAAGTTATGGGGGTTTTCAGTGGATTTGCATGATGAGAGTTTTAGTCCAAAGCCTGTTTCAAAATCCTCATTAGTTTCCTCTAATCCACCTAAAATTATGAAGGCCTAGATCGTGAAGGTCAGCTGGGACGCTCGAACCTACTTAATTTCACAGAGGTTGTAACCACTTCTCTATACGGAAAGAGAGTTAATAACTTCGAATTGTCTTCTGAATCTGCAGGTTGGGAGACCGCAGTATGGGAGAAACAAAGAGATGTGGACTACATTCTTTTATAGAACTGTTCCTTGCATAACCATTTTGAGATGAGAACAGTTGGTGTGTGTTTTTGTTGTTGTTTTTTGGTTTTGGGTTTTTTTTTTTTTTAATGTAAAAGTAAAATAAATAATTAAATGAGAGCCCCCTCCTCTGTATCAAGGAAAGGGAGTCATCCTACTGGCCAAAATCTGAGAGAGGACTTCTTAGCAGGAGATAAAAATAAGGAAACAGCCGGAGGAGGAAAAAAAAAAAATAGAGCAAAGCCGTCACAGCTCTGTTCGATCTGGCATTCACAACCAGGGTCCGTGTCTGCTTCAAACTACAAAAATAGTTTACGAGGGTCACAGTCATTTTTTTTTCCTTCCACTCAGCGTGTCAGAAGTTGGGATGTGCGACCCAGAACTGCCATTCCATTACATGGAATAAAATGATATCTGGTGGGAGGATCGCGCCTGCCAAAGAAGACACCATGAAAGCGAACCCTCTCAGTCTAGCTCCTGTTTTTAAATATTTATATCTCTGGCAGACTTTTTTGGGGTAGAGGAAACTGAAAGCTCTTTTGCTATCTGTCATTTCACCCAGGCAGGGGAGAATCACGACTTGATTTTCCTCGAGTTTGGCACTGGGAGCAGGCAAGGGCGTTTCTTTGGGGGGCGGTGAATTTCTCTTTGTGGAAAAATGGCCTGGACCAAGGATTTTTTTTTTTTTTTTTTACAAGAGCCAACAGCCTCTTTCCATACAGACTTTGGGGCAGGGCCAAGTTACCATTAGCACTGCTGTTACACCTTGGGTCTGCCTTGCAGCCTGCCCAGGCCGGCTGTGGTTGGCCTGTTAGGAAACCTGCCTGGGGAAACTGCCACCAACCTGGGGTGCTGGGAAGTGGAAAGTGCTAGAAACTGGGCCATCGGGCTTGCCAGCGCGCCTCCAGCACAAATTCTTTTGGTGATCCTCGGTTTTCTTCTTCCCACCCCAACCCGGATTTCCTTACCAAAGTCAACTGACAGCTGCTGCCTCTTCAGCCTCACCTCTTCAGCCTCACCTCTACCCGCTTCTTAGTTCAGGGCCTAGAACCCTGCATGAACCTTCTAACACTGTGGGGACACACCTAGCAGTGGTTGAGAGCTTGGGTTTTAGAATCAGATAGTCCTGCATTCTTCAGTCTTAGACTCCTAGTTCGGTGACCCAGGATGAGTTATGCAGCCTCAGCAACAAAATAACAAAATAGAACAGCCGTTCATTATTTTTTTTCTTTTATTTATTTGGTACTGGAGATGGAGTCCAGGGGCCCTTTACCACTGAGCTACATCTTCAGCCCTTTTTATTTATTTGTTTATTTATTTTTGAGGCAAGGTCTCGCTACATTGCTGAGGCTGGCCTTAAACTTGCATTCTCCTGCCTCAGCCTCCTGAGTCCCTGGGATAACAGGCATGGAAACCCAGAGGAGAGTAGCTCATTTCTAACAAAAATGTGGTGTAGTCTAAGTGAGATGGTTTGTAAAGAGTCTAAGACTACTCATCTGGTAATCACTCAGTATACTAGGGTTATTGTTATCACAATCAACAAATGCATATGGTTGCATCCAAAAGGCTTTTAAAGCATCCTTTTCTGTACCAAGTACTGAACTAAGAGCTAAGGAAGCAGAGATCTGACACAGAACTGGCCCTCAGGGAGTTCTCCATTGGCAGATACTGATTCAACAACCACAACATAGCTGCAACGTTCTTCCTCCACTCACATGCCTTTTAATTTCCAATTTTTATAAGATTTTCTACAGCATCATTTGGCAATCACAGTAACAACAACAATTGTAAAGTAATGACAGTTTATTCAAACTTTCCATGAGCTAGGCCCTGTAATAACGCCTTCTCAACTATTATCTCATTTTATTCTTCAAGTATGCTTTTAAGCATGATTACAAAACTAATCTGGAAAGGCTGTTGGAGACCCTAAGTAGCCTGCACAGGAATACGCAGCTAGGAGTATGTCCGAATCAATGAAAGACAGGAATCCCTTCCTTTTGTTCTCTCGATCCAAGACTCTAGGATTTTACTCCAATTCTGACAGCGACTAAGAGTCACTATAAGCTATCTCAGAAGAGACAGAATGAGCTATAACATCACAAAAATTAGTCTTTCACCTAATTTTTTTTTCAAAACTGACTGTGGTTTGGATGCTCTGATAGACATAAAATTCAACACAAATTCTTCCTTCAATGAGAAAATCTACAAGAATAAAGAAAGCCTGTTTATAAGTAGCCACGGGGGGGGGG